>NW_023270374.1:1437130-1450134 GCF_011800145.1 Mirounga leonina
AAGATAGGAATTTAGTGCCATTGTATTGCCTGTAAGGTGACTGTTACCGTATATTGTCTGTGTTCCTTTCTGGTCTATGTTGCTTTTAGGGTCTCTCTTTGCTTAGAGGACCCCTTTCAAGATTTCTTGTAGGGCTGGTTTTGTGTTTGCAAATTCCTTTAGTTTTTGTTTGTCCTGGAAGCTTTTGATCTCTCCTTCAATTTTCAATGACAGCCTAGCTGGATATAGTATTCTTGGCTGCATATTTTTCTCATTTAGTTCTCTGAATATATCCTGCCAGTCCTTTCTGGCCTGCCAGGTCTCTGTGAATAGGTCTGTTGCCAATCTAATGTTTCTACCCTTGTAGGTTACATATTTCTTCTCCCGAGCTGCTTTCAGGATTTTCTCTTTGTCTCTGAGACTCGTAAGTTTTACTATTAGATGTCGGGGTGTTGACCTATTTTTATTGATTTTGAGAGGGGTTCTCTGTGCTTCCTCGATTTTCATGCCTGTTTCTTTCCCCAAATTAGGGAAGTTCTCTGCTATAATTTGCTCCATTATACCTTCTGCCCCTCTCTCTCTTTCTTCTTCTTCTGGGATCCCAATTTATTCTAATGTTGTTTCGTCTTATGGTATCGCTTATCTCTCGAATTCTGCCCTCGTGATCCAGTAGTTGTTTATCTCTCTTTTCTCAGCTTCTTTATTTTCCATCATTTCATCTTCTATATTACTGATTCTCTCTTCTGCCTCATTTATTCTAGCACTTAGCGCCCCCATTTTTGATTGCACCTCATTAATAGCCTTTTTGTTTTCTACTTGGTTGGATTTTAGCTCTTTTACTTCTCCAGAAAGGGTTTCTCTAATAACTTCCATATTTTTTTCAAGCCCAGCTAGTATCTTTAAAGTGATGATTCTGAACTCTAGATCTGACATCGTACTAATGTCCGTATTGAGTAGGTCCCTGGCAGTCGGTACTACCTCTTGTTCTTTTTGTTGAGGTGATTTTTTCCGTCTTGTCATTTTGTGCAGAGGAGAATAGATTAATGAGAGAACAAAATGCTAGCAGAGTAACCACGTCCCCAGAAAATATACTTTAAACAAACAGAAAAGACCTGAAGCAGTGGGATAAGAAAGGGAAAGAGAGAAAAAAGAAAAAGAAAAAAAAGAAAAATAAAAAAAAGGTAAAAATAAAAACAAAAACAAACAAAACAAAACAACAACAACAAAAGAAAAACCAGAATGTGATCAAATATGATCTATATGGTATATAGATCAGTGCCACACACTAGATTTGGGGTGTATTTTGGTCTTTTAGAAGAAAGTGCCTCCCAATATTTTAAAGAAAGAAAAACTTATATATGTACAAAAATAAGGGTTGATATGATGAAGGGATGGAATATGACTGTAAAAATGGAAATTATAAAAAATTTTATAAAAGGAATTGATAAGAAGTTGTTTGAAAAAAGAAAGAAGAGGATTTAAAAAAAGAAAAAAAGAAAAAGAAAAAAAAGGGAGAGGATGTAATCAGGCAGGGGAATAGAAAACACCATATACTAGAGATTTAGGGTATATTTTAATATGTTAGAAGAAACTATCTCAAAATTTTAAAGAGAGAACAACTTATATATATAAGCTAAAAATATGGGTAACTACTATGAAGGGATAGAATATGACTCTAAAAATGAAAAATAAAATTTTTTTTTTTTTAATGGATTGATAAGATGTTGGTTGAAAAAGGGAAAAAGAAAAATTCAAAAAGAAATAAAAAGACAAAAAAGACAGTTAAAAAAATTAACTTTAAAAGACTAAAGAATCTTGGTAAAGAAGCCGTGAATTCTATGTGCAGTATTCCCCTAGCGCTGGAGTTCTGCCATTCTCATTGATTGGTAAACTTGGTCTTGGCTGGCTGTTCTCGCTGATCTTCTGGGGAGGGGCCTGTTGCCGTGGTTTCCAAATGTCTCTGCCGGAGGCGGAATTGCCCTGCCTTGCCCCCTCCCGTCTAAGTAATCTGCTCGGGTTTGCTCTCCTGGGCTTTTGTTCCCTGCGAGCTTCCCGTACAGCTTTGGAGGCAGAGAGTGAAAATGGCGGCCTCCCAATCTCCACCCTGGAGGAGCCGAGAACTCGGGGCCCCGCTTCTCAGTGAGCCCCCAGAGAAAAGCCGTCAGTCACTCCTGTCTCCCCGGTGTCCGGCCACACTCCGTGCTCACCCGGCCTATGACTGCGCGCCTCTATCTCTGGCACCCGACCCCAGGTGGAGTCTCCAAACCCAGCAGGTCCCTGCGGTGCACTCCCGCGTGGCTCCTCCCGGGTAAGGAAGGTGAGTCTCCCCGGATCTGCCGCTTGTTGGGTTCCTGCTGGAGGAGCAGGGGCCCTACTGTGCCGCGGATCACGGTTTATGGCAACCCCGAGCTGAGAGCCCACGCCTGGGCTCCGCCTCTGCAGCCGGCTTCCCTGCTCCGATACCTGGGAGCTCTGCCACACTCAGGCACCCCCGGTCTTTCTGTGACCCCGAGTGTCCTGAGACCACACTGTCCCGGAGGGTTCCACCCCCCACTTAGCCACCAGAGTGACGTCCCTCAGCGGAGCAGACTTTTAAAAGTTCCGATTTTGTGCTCCGTGGTTCTATTACTTGCCAGAAGCGGCCGACGGAGGCCCCTCCCCCGCCATCTATCCTCCCGTTATCGCCTTGGATTCACTTCTCCGTATGTCCTACCTTCCAGAAAGTGGTCGCTTTTCTGATGAGAGAGTTGTTGCTATTCTTTTCTTCGATCTCCTGTTGAGTTTGTAGGTGTTCAGAATGGTTTGATCCCTATCCAGCTGAATTCCTGAGAGGAGACGAAATCCAGGTCTCCTACTCCTCCGCCATCTTGCTCCGCCCCGCCCCTGTAGTGCCATGTTTTAACACACAAACATATATACATGGTAAATAACATGGAAGTGAATTCTAATTAAAGAGATTAAACTCGTAATTTGTCCTGGGAACACAAGCATATCTTAGATGGTATTTTTGTACAATACACACTTCACATGGCTGTTGGTAAGGTATTTAAGGTCAGGGCTGAATGATGAAGAATTATGGATGTGAACTGAGCACAGGAGATTAGGTTTGTATTCTAGCAAGTGAAATATGAAATTGAAAAGTTCTTTTTTTTTTTTTTAAAAAGATTTTATTTATTTATTTGACAGAGAGAGACACAGCAAGAGAGAGAACACAAGCAGGGGGAGTGGGAGAGGGAGAAGCAGGCTTCCTGCTGAGCCGGGACCCTGATGCAGGGCTTGATTCCAGGACCCTGGGATCATGACTTGAGCCGAAGGCAGACACTTAACGACTGAGCCACACAGGCACCCCTGAAATTGAAAAGTTCTTTAAGGACACAGAAGCTCTACTGGATAGAATATTATAGAACAACAAGGTCAACATCAGGTATAAATACTGAGTTCTTGCATCCAACATGTGGAGGGATGGGAAGAAATTCATAGAGTGAAATATCTATATTTCATCTCTAAGGGCATAGCAGTTGATTAAAATAAATAAGTCAAGATGGTCTGACTGGTTGTATCACTAGAAGTCACTTCAAGGATGGGTGAGCCCAGGGAAAACCTGGCTAGACATTTCTCAATATCATTAGTAGCAGTAGCAATTGTGTCCAGTCTTTCTTAGTCTCTTTAGAAGAACTACAAGTCAGGAGAGCAGCAAACTCACCATAGCCCTTATTTTTCTGGGAGTGGAGATGGCATGCCCACCCCCTCCACCTCCAAGGGCAGATTGTATGCCAAGAGGAAGAAGCAGAGTAAAACAGAGAAGAAGAGGTAGTGGTACGGGTCTAGAGGTTGCCTAGGATACTCCGTTTAGCTGGGAATGAAGTTACTCAAAACTGGGGCTCACTGTCATTCAGCAGCTGAGGTGGGTGGTTCGTATAAGGGCATGTGTCGCTCCTCCCTAAGAAATGGCCATGAGTGAGGCCAACTGCCTTCAGGCAGAGTGGGGGTCTCTATACACAATCAGTGGATTTGATGTGTGTTCAAGTGCACATATACACATACATGTACACACACATACACACATACACAATTGAAAGAGAAAGGCATTTCAGAGCAAAGTAGCCCCCAGGAGAGGTCTGGAAGGAACAACACTCTTCCTGGGTTGTCTGTTCTCTTCACAGTGTTCCAAGAGAGGGTGAACACTGAGCATCTACCACCCTCCAAAGCCTGTCTCTGGTCCCAAAGCAAACCCACTGTGACTCTGCCAGACCCCAGGTCTGGAGATCCAAGCGTATAGATTGTTGGCACAACTGTGTGGATGCTCTTGTGTCAGATATTACAGAGACTCTTCCTGCCTCTATATTGACTGACACATTCAAATGGATCCATCAGACATAAAATTTGTGTGGAACTTGTAGAGGAAACTTACAGAACCAGATCTACTTTTCTGAAACCCTCCAGTGGAGAGAGGTTTAAAAGGTAATCAGTGGTAACCATAAGATTGTTCTCTGTAATTAAGAATCTGTTTCTTGCTTTTTCTCTCTCTCTCTTATTTTTTCACCTTAGCTTGTTTGTTTTGTTTCTTAAATTCCACATACGAGTAAAATCATATTGTATTTATGTTTCTCTGACTGACTTATTTCACTTAGCATTATACTCTCAAGCTCCACTCATGTCATTGAAATGGCAAGATTTCATTCTTTTTTTATGGCTGAATAAAATCCCATTGTATATATATACCACATATTCTTTATCCATTCATCAGTCGATGAACTTTGGGGCTGCTTCTGTATCTTGGCTATTCTAAACAATGCTGCAATAAACATAGGAGTGGGTATATCCCTTTGAATTAGTATTTTTGTATTCCTTGGGTAAATACTCAGTAGTGATTGCTGGATCATAGGTATCTCTATTTTTAACATTTTTGAGGACCTCCATACTATTTTCCACAGTGACAGTACCAGCGCGCATTCCTACCAACAGAGCACCAGGTGTTGTATGGAACTGTTAAATCACTATATTGTACACCTGAAACTAATAAAACACTGTGAACAAACTGGAAGTAAAATAAAAACTCAAAAAAAAAAAAAAAAAAGGAATCAATGGGTGGGGCCTGGGTGAAGGACCTCTATGGAGATACTTCTTTGGAGAGTCGACTGCCCATCAACTGCCACCAGTGTGTCCCCTCCCCCAGGGAACTACGGGAGAATTTGAAATATGTTTGTTGCTACCTAGCCACACCAATGGCCTGTCTGGAAAATCTATCAGGCTTTAGATGGCTCACAGCTTTGATGACAAGAGCCAGGAGCCAGCTGCCTCGTGGGACATCATCTGAGATTGTCCTGGCAAAGAGTGTGTGCTTCCTGAGATCCAGGCAGGGGTTCTGCAGGAGAGGGAGCAAGCATGGAGGCCTGAGGGTGCTCCTCTTGTCTGGAGGGTTCTTGCCTGAGTTCAGGGGGCCCCCATAGGCAGGGCCAGGAGGACAACACCATGGGAACACATGCAGAGGGCATCAGAAGAAGCCAGCCAAGGAAAATGTCTCCCTTTCATCTTGGGGACTCCAGAGGGAGCAGGGCCAGCAGGAAAACAGCAAAGGCCCAAGAAAATCCTCCCATAAAAGAAAGAACACCTAGCCCAGAAAGCTTGGAATCAGCCAAATTTGATGTTAAATCAAATGGGGAGTTTTGACTTCTACCTTGGACTGAAAGTTCTAATTTCTGAAATGAGCTTTGTTTGTGGCTAAAATAACCCTGGACTTTATAATACAAAGGGTCAGCTGGAAATTCGTGGGCTGGTGGGGGGTTTTCCCTAAGAGTAAGAGAATATTACCCTTACTGAGAAGAATCTGAGAAGACAGGGAGAGGGGGAAAAGAATGTTTTTGATTTCAGCTCCTTCAAAGCTTCCAGTTTGTTCAAAATCTTGGTTATACTTTAATTTCTAAAACAACCAGCAGACAAACCAGCAAATCTGGAGCATTGCTCAGAGATATACTTCCTGCTTTAATTTAGTTTATTTATTATTAACCTTCTGATATTTTAGATATCCTTTAACCTTCTTTCTGTATTTTTACTATTTTTATTATTATTATTAAAACTATTTTAAAAATCCTTTTCTTCTAATCACTTCTAATTTTGGTTTAATCATTTTTACTTCCATATCTCAGTTTTGTATTTTTTCTTTTAGTTATCTTTTAGATTTATAATTTTATAAATTATAATTATAATATAACTTATATATATATAATTTAGAATATATTTATCTTTTAGTTTTATTTATAATTTTCATCTATGGTTTGTTTTTATTTTATTTGCAAGCTAAGGGTTTTGGTGTGAAGTGCCAGGCAGAGGATGGGGGGCAGAATTTGAAGAGACAGGACTTCAGAAAGCAGAGAGTGGGCCTAGTTGTTCCTGTTAGCCACCCCTAAAGAGAGCCTGCTGGGATACTTAGCAGTAATGTGACCCCTGGGTGGGTTTTTTACACTAATCCCAATGTGTTTAGCTTAAAGATGACCCAGGAAAATTCTGCAGGGCTTGGAACTCTGCCTCTGCCGGGTGTTAACTGAATGACACTGGGTGGTAATTGAGACGTACTGAAGCTGAGCTTGATTTTCTTATGTAGAAACTGAATGAAGTAACACCCACGTCACAGGGCTGTTGTGAGGTTTGTTGTACTAAAGCACATGGGTTCCTCTGAAGGAGGATGACATATCTCCGTGGGTATAGGCTAAATAATCAGTTATTATATGTCTAAACAATAGTGGCAACACATTTTTAAAAAGTGTTTTATTTATTTATTCATGAGAGTCAGAGAGAGAGAGAGAGAGAGAGGCAGAGGCAGAGGGAGAAGCAAGCTCCCTGCCTAGCAGGGAGCCCAATGAGGGACTCGATCCCAGGACCCTAGGATCATGACCTGAGCAGGCAGATGCTTGACCATCTGAGCCACCCAGGTGCCCCTAGTGACAACACATTTGTGTGAATGTGCACAGCTCTACATACATGCTTACCTGAATATATTTCTTCTAATCTCTGTAGAAATACAAACAAGAGCTTCAACAAATTTACTCTATATTTTAACCTTTAACTGAGACTTTGGGTGAAGTTAAGGGCACCACCTTGGGCTGACAGGGAAGGTGTAAAATTAAAATGAGTTCCCTGGGGAACTCACCTGGGTGCTTCAGTCAGTTAAGCATCTGACTCTTGATTTCTGCTCAGGTCATGATCTCAGGGTTGTGAGATCGAGCCCCACATCAGGCTAGATGTGGACACTGCTTAAAATTCTCCCTCTCTCTCTTTCCCTCTTTAAAAATGAATGAATGAATGAATGAATGAATAAACAAACAAACAAATAAATAAGAGATCCCTAAAACCAGTGGCCTGGTGAACCTATTAATTCAATTATTAAAGAAAAATGTCTACATGTCAAGGTCTGATATGGGCTATGTGATCTACTTGGTGCTGAGGATCCTCTCTTGAGAGAGCAGGCATGATCTTGGTTTCTGCTCTTGTGAAACTTGTGGGTCACAAAACATGATCAGCTCTGGGAGAAGGAAATGGTGGGTTTAGCAGAGAGTCATCCTACTGGATGGACTCTTTCTTTTCTTTTTATAACTTTGTGCTGTCTGCTTCAAGTGCACGTACACCAAATGAAGGGGCAACTCCACAGCATGACACATCACACTTAGACTGGAAGTACTACCTCTGCACATTTTTTTCTAGACTGTCTTGACTCCCCTGATGTTCTACCTCCTCTGGCTATGATGGATCAGAAGGGATGTGGGGCCCCACTTAGATCTCCTTGGCTCTCCCTCAATCCCTCACCCACCCAAGTTTCTCTCTGTCTGTGTAGTTAAGGGCAGCTCAAGTTTGGGGAGGGTGCTAGACCTAACTGGGTCTCCCCACTTGTCTTTGACCTGCAGTACATCCTTTCTTTTCCATCTTCATCAGTAAGGAGTGTTACTTATGCATCAGGCCACTGGAACATCTGCAATGTCATATTTTAAGTTCTCTCTACCAGTGGCTCATCACAAACTCCCCTGCCTGATGTATAAGAAATCCCTTTTCTCTTTCTATAGTTTACCTTCAAGTCTATGATTTCAATAGACTAGAGACTTCCAAAAAACTAATTACATAGCCAACACTGATCAATGACTATTGTTTTGTTGACTGATAGCCATTTTTATGCTGAAACAATGAAATTCATTCATTCAATGGTGGAGGAGCCATAGTGCATTATCTAATAAAACATATGAAAAACACATTAGTGTTAACAATTTCATCAATAATGTATCTATTGCATAACATAAAAACTAAAATAGCAGAAAATGAAACTCAAAGAGATGGAAAATATGTAAAAACAGATTCAGTGTGTGAGGGAAGAAAAATAGACAAAAAACCCTATAGGAATAGCTTTGAAAATCTTAGGTAACAAATGTAATAATAGTTTTAGAAAAATATCAAACAGAACAATAAACTGCAAAAAATAAACAACACAATAAATCTTCAAAACAGATATGGTAAAGGATATAGTGCCTAGAAGAACTGGTTAAGAGTGCAAAAAGAGAAAGAGGCAACCACCAGGATTTTGACACCCGGTAAAGACTGAAGGAGTCAGTGTCTTTGTGGTTGATAGAAGAGCAGCTTCCTTGTCATAGTAAGATTAAGTTGATAAGAGAACAAGTGTTCCAGGATGTCACACACCTACAGATTAGAGAATTTTTGCAAGACTCCTGCTGTCAAACAGCAGAGGGCGAGCTGTGTCTACACGGAGGCCAGAGAACTGGGTAGGGTAGAAGGGCTAAGCCCTCTAAAGCCTTGAGGTCTCGACGAGGTTTCCCATAAAAAGCTGAGTAATGCTGGAGCTCTATTCCTGTCTCTGAGCCAACCTGTTCCTATCTCTGCATCTATAGATGGGCATGATAAGTCTGCCAAACTAGCAGTGTTTAATGAGGATTAACTGGGATCGTGAGGAAATGCTTTGCAAACTCCATGTACATGGGGGCAATTGGAGCACCAGGACCCAGGCATGTCAGGAAAGAGGGAAATGTACTTATACTTGGATCAGGGAATGGCATTTGGTTGCTCCTGCGCTGATTTTCCCTTTAGGACCAAGCAGTGGGGAGCAGTCAGTATTGCTGCTGAGATAGGCAGGGCAGGGGGCACTGGTGGGAAGTGACCAGGCAGATAGAAAGGCTGGGAGTGTCACTGCCAGCTATTAACAGCTAACAGAGGGGTTAAGCCTGCAAAGGAGGAATATCTATTTTAAAAATAAGAAGGGAACGCTAATAGTGACAAAGACTGTGGCTATTTGAAACCAAGAAATGGTGTGAGAAAGATCAGAGCCTCCCGATGATTGGAAAAGTTCTCTGTCAGAGCATTAGTCTGGATGACCAGGCACAGAACTGACATGAGGCTGGAACCCACTATCTGGCAAATAGTCAAAGGTCAAAAAAAAAAAAAAAAAAAAAAGATAGATATGAATGTACCCCATTCACAAGAAGTTCATGTGCAATGCTCAGCAATACTGGTGGTTTCAGTGGTAGCAGCAATAAATAAGGATATACATGCTAGAAACAAGACAACAGGCCTAAAATGGAATCACTTATGCTCAGCTCCTCATCACCAAACCAAGACTTAATTAATTACAGCTTTGGCTTTCTTCAAAATGGACTCTTAAACCAGTCAGTCAGGAATTGCCTGACCAGCACTAGCAAGGTAATCTGCCTGACAGACCCCTGCCATCCCCTAAAGGGAAGTGACCAAGCAATAACCAGCCCATGTTTTGCCCAGTGTAACTTCCTTGTTCCTGCTCACTTCTGCCTATTAAAACCTTTTATATTGTACAGCTCCTCAGAGCTCCTTTCTGTCTGCTAGATTGCATGCTGCTTGATTCATGAATCATTGAATAAAGCCAATGGGATCCTTAGAATTTACTCAGCTAAATTATGTTTGTTTGTTTTTTCAACAAATTTAATATATAAAAACCTTCAAGGTATTTTTGAAAGCTTCCAATTCAGTCAAAACCATAAATGTTTTTGTGAAAATATTTGTGAAAAAAACAAAAACAAAAACAAAAAAGAGCTATAAAAAACAAGAACTTCAAAATTATTGTTAGTGCTTTTGCTAACAAATTTTGAACCTGTTTGTGAATAAGTTGTATTCAAGTTTCCCAGTGCAGCTGAGTAGGTATGAGACATTCACAGTATAGACACTACTTCTTTGATTTTAAGTGGCCCCTATATAATAAGTACCAACCAATTTGATACATATAGCAGTGTATAGTTATTAGTTAAAATAACTTCTTTGTACAGTTCTTCACATTCTAGTGCACTTTACAAGTTCTTCGTTCTCACAAGACCATGGCTAGTGTATGTGGGAGTATATGGTGGAAGGAAAAATTGAGGCAAAAGTGGGGTTTTTATCATTCCTCACAAATACTGGCTTATGGGTGTGAGCAGAATATATATTCCAGTTTGTTTTTATTTAAGCTGGGCTACCTTCCTAATTACTCATTTATAATCAACACTCTTGGCCTCTTGGTGACAGCACACTTTCCATAAAGTCAGTGACTTTTAGGCATGGATAAAATGCCACCTATGTGTACATTTTTGTAGAATTTTGGACAATTTGGGCTGTGGGGGAGGAAAAAAATTTACCCTTCAAGATTCTTCTAACTGGACTAAGAAATTGACATGAGACAGATTAACAGGAAAAAAATCAAACTTAATTTTGTATGCAAGGAGAATCCACACAGACATGGGAATTCCAAAGACAGGCAAAATGACGTATATATGTCATCTTGAATTAAGGAGAAGAGAGTAGGGATTTGGAACTTCAAAAAGAAATATTGCAATTCACAAGAAGATGAAAGAGAGTACATGTTTGGTAAACACATGTTTGCTGCACAGAAACAGTAGGACAAAGAGAGACTGATCAAACAGGCCTTGCTAGGTTCCTCCGTTTACCATGCCTGGTACACAGTATAATGTAGTTGTCTGTGGTGCTAGCTTTCTTCCTGGAACAGGTCGTTCTAAATTCTTTTATGCAGTTGTGGGGATGAGGTTGCAGTTTCTTCCTGAGTCTTTGAGCCTGATTTTTTTTTAGCTCAGCACAATCTGCATGCCAAAGTGGGGAGGACTGCCCTTGTCCCCTATAGGGACAATGAGGAATCCATGTCTAGGTTCTTCTAATATTTTTCCATTTCACAAGTCAACTCAATCCTTCAAAATGCACCCAGAAGCCTTGTGCTCTTTTTATTTTTTTAAGGTTCTTTTCTGTCAAGAGCTAATTCCCAAGGATGTTTTGAACATACCAAAAATACAGCAGTTTTATTAACCATTGAATACATGTGTTTGTTATGGAAAATAGTCAGTAGAGCAGTTTTTCCCTCACATAGGTGTTTTCACACTTCCAGAGTCTAATGTGAGTCTCAGAGCCCCTGTGATGCCCAGAACAAGCCTCATTTGTCATCACTATTCAGCATCTGGTCAGCTCTTCCTCATTCACATTTCCCCCAGGGGAGTCTGAGTGGTCATCTTCTTCATGAAGTCTATGGCAAAACTTCTTCATGCCTCCCCACATGGCTCTGATTCATTAAAGTTCCGTCCAGCTTCAGAAAGACCTTTTTATTGAAAGGATATGGCTAAGCTCTCTATCTCTGTGTCACAATCCGTTTTTCAATTTATTTCAGTAGGGCAGTACAGTTAAAATGTATTTGTGTCATGGCTTGTTAGCAAGTACAAAAGGATACATCTTAGCTGAGGTGGTGAATTGAAGACTTAACACAAAAGCTAAAATTTGATATGTTTCAAGATTGTACAGTAGAATACATTTGCTATCATTGGATAGTAAAGAATTTTGTAAAGAAGACAGAAAAAGAGCAAACCATAAGAAAAAGCAAGAAACAGACTCTTAACTATAGAGCACAAACTGATGGTTACCAGAGGGGAGGGAAGTGGGGGATGGGCCAAACAGGCGATGGGGATTAAGGAGTGCGCTTTTGTTGAGCACCAGGTGATGTATGGAATTGTTGAATCAGGACATTGTACACCTGAAACTAATATTACACCACATGTTAACTAACTGGAATTAAAAAAAAAAGAGCAAACCAAAGAAAAATCATTGTTAAGTTAGACTGCTTTAAAATTAAGAACATCTATTCTTCTAATGACCCTATAAACAAAAGCATAATCCCTGTCTTCAGGAAGTTTATATTCTAGAGGACAAGAGATAAACATAAACCAACAAACAAATACAGGAATCATCCACATGCAGAAAGTGATGTGTACTGTATGGATGTCTAATAGGAAGGTGGCACAGGGAAGGGTCAAGGGGATATAGCATGGGGGGGGGTTTCTCTCATATACCCTTCTAGGTTATCTTTTCTGCTTGAATCAATCTGGGAATTCAGGCTTTCTCTGAATATTGACATTGAGTCAGAAACCCTCTTAGGCTCCTTTTATTTGATAATCTCATCATTGTAGCCTGGAGCAGCTGCTTCATACGCATTTGTCTTTTTGGATTATTCTTTTTGCCTTCCCTTCCTGATTCAGTTTCCTTCTTGGTTTGCTAAGTTTCTAGATGAAAACAAGGAAAATGCTACCCAGCCACTCTCCACATTTTCTTCCTCTACAAAGAAAATCAATATCCTGACTCCCTTGACTATAGTCCAGTGTTTGTAAACTTTCTATAAATGGGATCATTTAATGTGTATTTTTAATAAGATTTTATTTATTTGAGAGAGAGAGAGAGAAAGAGAAAGAGAGAGCAGGGGGGAGGGGCAGAGGGAGAAGGAGAGAGAATCCCAAGGAGGCTTGCCACTGAGCTCAGAGCCTGACATTGGGCTTGATCTCATGACCTTGAGATCATGACCTGAGCCAAACTAGGAGTCAAACGCTTAACTGACAGGAGCCCCTGATGTGTATTCCTTTGAATCTGGCTTCAATATATCTGTGAAGTTGATCTAGTTGTTGCATATAGTGCTAGTATATTCTTTCTATTTGTTATGCCAGCATTCCTCTGTATGAATAAACCATACTTTTTAATTC
>NW_023270374.1:1450144-1457890 GCF_011800145.1 Mirounga leonina
TTTCTTGTACAAGTCATAAAGACTTGACAAATAAGTCTCTGTGTTATAAGGTATATGTAAGTTTAGATTAAATAAATACTGTTCACCAGTTTTCCAAAATGTTGACCAATTTGTATCCACAAGCAGTAATGAGTTATTGCTCTGCACCTTCTCACAAACACATGGTGTGATCCAGACTTTAGCTGTGTTTTGTTTTGGCCATTCTGGTATATGTCTAATGACATCTCATTTTTCTTTTGGTCTGCATTTCCCTTAGGACTATTGTTATCAGCACTCTGGATAATTTCTTTTATCAAGTGCTTGCTCAAGTCTTTCATTCATTTTTTTGTCTGTTTTCTTATTAATTCACAGAAGTTTTTAGTACACTTTGTTGGCCTCATTCTTCCACTCTGCAGTTTGCCTTTTCACCCATTTTATGGTGTTTTGATGAACAAACTGCTAAAGTAACAGTCTAATTTAATGATCCTTTCTTTTATTGCTGGTAAGGGTTTTTATTCATGTTTTAAAAATCCTTCCCTCACTCAAAGTGATCAAAATATTATTCTACATTAACTTCTAGGAGCTTTCTGTTTTTCAAAGTTACTTTTTTAAAGAGGGGGAATATTATTTTTTTCCCCTTTCTGTAAGTATATATATCTATCTTGAACATAAGAAGGCAGAAGAATGAAAAGAAATGTTTATGCTCTATATGCCACACAACCTGGAAACAACAGCTAAGATTACAGCTCAACTGAAACCATTGCATAAACTATTATTCAGGCACATTTTGAAAACCAAAATGGAAATAAGTTAAAAAGTAGAGAGCTCTCAGTATTTTACAAAAAGAGCAGTGAAATAAGTTCCTTCAGAAATAGAAAGACCAGTCAGCATATCATCAAAATAATCTCTAGGCAACCAAAATCAGTCAACTTAAAGCATGCCTTACGTTAGAAAAGCTGAGAGCCTTGCTTATCAAAATTGAACAGAGCCTTGACAAGTGTGCTGGCACTTGTGGAAATAAATGCTTTTCAAAACATGGGTATATACACATATACCATGGTCTATTATCAGAGTTTCTACTAAGTTTTTTTCTTTTTTGTTACACAAAAGAAGGAGGTAAACCAAAGAAGCTAGCTTTTCTGTCTCATTATTTCTGTCCACATTCTACATTTGACATAATGGTGTCTATAGGTGTCCAAGACTGTTTTCCTTCTGAAGTAAATACAGAGGTGAGGATTTGGTTGCAAAACAGATCACTTGTCTGGGGATCCCAAGAAGTTCCTTCAGGGATGAGGACAAGTGAGACAGGGATGAGAAGCCAACCAAAAAGGGTGCATTATCTAGAAATTTATAGCTGTGGGCCACTGGAGCTTAATTCCTCTTGGAAAATTTAAGAATCAGTGCAGAACATGCATTTCAGAGTTATTTTCTCTGAGGGGCATAGGAGCTAGGCATCTACCCACCAAATCCATCAGTCATCAGGGAGAGGACTGCTGAGGGGAAGGCATTGATTCTCCCACACTTTTTGCTTGCTGTGGGTACAGCTGACTGGCTGCCAGAGAAAGTCCTTTGACCTCTAGAAGTCTGGCTGCCAGGCTCCTTAGTGGCAAAGCCTGTGGGGACCTGGTGATACTAGAGCATCTGCTAAAGGAAAGGGATCTGGATGAGGCTCCTGGGAGGACTGTTAACCAGCTTAGAGCCCTTTTGTGGTGACCCAGAACAGTGGCAGATCATGAACTTGCCATACAAAGAAAGAGGATCATGGGTGGGGTGTTTTCAGAGAGATTTCTGCTGGATTGTGACTTTTGTCAGAGCCCAGGTGACAAGGACCCCCTCAGGGCAGCCTCCAGGCAGGCTTTCCAGGTAGGCTTCTGTGGTCACAGCTAGGTATAAGTCCTAAGAGATGGAGGGCTTCAGCTCTAAGAGGCCAAGGTATATGCCTACAGTAGGTAAAATTCTGTACAACAGAATAAACCACTGTCTGATGCACCAACTGGATGAACATGAGAGACAAAATATTTGAGTGGAAAAGCCCCTGAACATAAAGGACTACATAGTAAATGACTCAATTTATGTTAAGTTTATAAGAATCAAGCTATGTGGATAGAAGTCAGAATTACTTTAAGAGGGGAGGGATAGTGTGAGGGAAGGGTCTTGTCTCTTTGTTGACATGTTTAATTTGTATATTTAGCAAAAAAAAAAAAAAAAAAAAAGGAAGGAATAAAAATAAAGCAAAAAACAAACGTTTATGAAGCAAAGTCATGGCCTTTCCATCCCTCACCCCAGAGTGCCTGTTGCAGTTGGGCAGCACAGATCAAGGAAACAAAACAAATGTAAGCTGGAAGTTCATTGATCTGGGCATGAAGGAGCTGGGACCCAGCCCTGAATCTCTCACAGGCCCCCTCTCTTCCTAGACAAGCACCACTATTTCTCTGGGAGTTTGGCTGTGTGTCAGGCAAACTGAGAGAGTCCCCCCCAGGGAATTCTCATGACTCTCTTTATGTATCAGATCCAAAGATGGCCTCTGTCAATCCCTTCAGTTCTTTCCATCAACAAGGAGGTCCTTGCCCCTCCCAATCCTGCCACCAATGGAGGCTAGCCTTGTGACTTGCCTTGACTAACAGAATTTCATGGAAAGGACACCTGCCTGCTCTGGCATTAGCCCTGAGAACCCTGTCAGCACCCACTTTCACTTGCGTACTCTGTGGGGAAACCAGCACGGTGCTCCAAGGACGCTTTGACTAAACTTTTGAGTGATGAGACACTTGGAGGAAAGAGACAGACCCGTGAAGGACCAGGAAGGTGGCAGACACCTGAGTGGAGGCTTCTTGGTCCTTCTAGCCCAGGCAGCTACCGAACATAACCAAGGGAGTGGTCCAAGCTGGTGCCATAAGGAGAGGAGAGCTGCCAAGTCAAGCCCTGCCCGAGTTACTGACCCACTGAATTATGTGGAACACACATTGTTGCTGTGTTAATCTGCTAAGTTCTATAGTGGATTGTGATGCAGTCACATAAAATGGAAAAATTGGCAAAATACAGAGGCAAAGTATATGTAGGCACACCCTGGAGATACTGTGGGCTCAGTTCCAGACTATTGTGATGAAGTGAATATCGCAATGGAGCGAGTCAGATGAATTGTTTGGTTTCCCAGTGCATATAAACATTATGTTTCACTATACTGTAGTCCATTAAGTGTGCAATAAATAGCATTATGTCTAAAAATGCAATGTATATACCTTAATTAAAAAATAGTTTGTTGCCAAAAACTGCTAACCATCACCTGGGCTTTCAGCAAGTTGTAATCACTGATCCCAGATCACCATAACAAATATAATAATAAATTAAAAAGTTTAAAATACTGTGAGAATTACCAAAATGTGACACAAAGACATAAAGTGGGCAAATGCTGTTGGAAAAATGGTGCCAATGGACTTCCTCAACACAGGGTTGCCACAAACCTTCAATTTGTAAAAAACACAGTATCTCTGAAGCACTATAAAGCAAAATGCAATAAAACAAAGTATGCCTGTACCCATTGTTCCTCAATACACTCATAACTTGCTTCTTCTAACACTGTGGCCTTTCTAGCTTGCTCTTGGTATACTCCCAGATAGGCCTATTTCTTTCCCAGTATTGCCCTCTGGCCTTTGCGGCTAATTCACTTCTAGTTCTGCCTCAGCAACAAGCGGAATAGACTGTGCTCAGTGGGCTGTTGGCCATCACCCACAGATTTTGTCTTTACTAAACCTCCCAGTGTCCCGGCGTCTCAGCTTCCATTCCTCCAATGGCTCTTCAGCCCACCCGCTGTGTAGAGCTGTCTCCTCCACCACTCTTGAAAGGAGGGCCCTGAGTGAACTTAACTCTGGAGGTCGCTGGTTAAACCTTCGTTTCCTTCCTCCACTGCTTCCCTCAGACCACGCCCTGGCAACTATTGCATAATAGGCACTGAGTAGACGTCTGTTAATTAAAAAAATAAATGCTTAAGACACATAGAAGTGTTCCTTGCATATGGTTGTTGGTATATAAATATGGAAAGCATTAAAAATAAAACTTTTCCCTCAACACCACCAAAAAATCCCCTATTTCTGTGAAGCTATGTTTATGTTACTCTGTCTTGAAATGTTTTTCTTTCTTTCCAATATTTGCATATTTAAAAATTTCTCATGCTTAAAACTAGACCTAAAATGACCCATTCTCATGAAGCTATCTCAGTTTTCCAGCTGGAAGTTATTTCTCTCCTTTTAACTTCCCTGAGCTTTGTATCTGCACAGTTTCAAAATCACCCATTTATGTTTTTCTACATTCAGGCAGTTCACTCATTAATTTACTTGTTCATTCATTCAACACATACTTATTAAGTGCCTAATATCTGTCAGGCACTTCCATTCACAGTTACTTTTCAATGCATGAAAACATTAAAGAAGAGGCCTTTTGTTATAACTTCAGAAGTATTAAAATTCACCAGATTGGCCATGGAAAATGTCAGCAGGCTATAGTCCAATCACTTAAGGACACCCTCTGCTCCCCAGACAACTTCAGCTCCTTTATTCCTACTATTCTCTTAACACAGAATGTCCCTGACCCTGCGTGCTTCCTGCCCTTCCCCCTCTGTGCCCTGCTCCTCCTTCTCTGTGCCCTGCACTGCTTCCTGAGAAATTTCTCTCCTAGAGGACCAGCTCTAATGCCATTTTCTCTCTGAAGCCTTTCTTAATACTTGTTGTTTTAGAACTAAATACCATGTTGGCTTATTGTATTTTGTACTGATATTTAGGGGGCATCCCTTTCGGTCTTGTGGGGCTTTCCCTAGGAATCTCTCAAGGTTTGCTATTCAGATTTTAGGTTCTTATAGAAAGGGCAAGGCTTTCAGCTTTGCAGGTCTCCCTTCACACCTTTCCTTAACTAAATCTAAGATGTAGTATTTAAAAAAGTAAAGCTAGAAGAGATATGAGGATCGACTACACACTCATTGGAAGGGCACACATGAAAAAGATAGTCAGTCCACATTAACAGTTGGCAAGAATGGGACTCTCCTCCATTGCCAGTGAGAATGTAAAATGGTCCAGCTGCTTTAGAAAAGAGATTGGCTATTATAAAATTAAATTTATACCTACCATAAAACTCCCGTCCTTCTACTCCTTGGTAATTACAGAAAGGAAAGGAAAGCCTATATCCACACAAAGACCGTAGGCAAATGTCCATAGCAGCTTTTTCCATAATGGTCCCAAACTGGAGACAACTCACAATTCATCAACTAGTGAATGAGTAAACAAATTGCGTATCCATGCAATAGAATCTTTCTTAGCAGTCAAAGGGGCACAATTACTGATATGCACAACAACACAAAAGTGTGGAATGCCACATGATTCCATGCATATGAAATTCTAGAAAATGCAAATGGAAATAAAATCAGATCTGTTGTTACCTGGGCTTGGGGGGAGGGAGGGAATTAACTGCAAAGTGGCGAAAAAACATTTTGGGATGATGAAAATGTTCTGTATTTTGACTGTGTGGTGGGTACGCATATATCATTAGTTTAAACTCATCAAGCTATTTCTTTAAAATGAGTGCTTTTTAGTCTGTGTAAATGTTACCTCAATACAGTTGATTTAAAGAAAGTGCCTCCGGTGGGGTTGCCATTTTGCAGGCTCTCAGCTCAATTACCTGCAGACTCTCAGCTCTCAGCTGAATTACTTGTGACTTAATGGAACTCTTGAAAACCTGGGATTTGGGGAAAAAAATGGGAGGATTACATGGACTGTCCCAGTCTAAGCTAGGTCCTCATTTAATTTTTACAGCTGTCTTGTGAGGTGCTTTCCAGAGTGGAATCTGAAGTTAAGAGTTTCAGTATCTATTCTGCAGTGAATAAGTAGTATATTCAGGTTTTTAAAAAAAATATTATTTTATTTAAATTAAATTTATTTAAATTAACATATAGTGTATTATTAGTTTCAGAAGTAGATTCATCAGTTGCATATAACACCCAGTGCTCCTTACATCATGTGCCCTCCTTAATGTCCATCACCCAGTTACCCCATCCCCCCACCCCCTCCCCTCCAGCAACCCTTGATTTGTTTCCTATAGTGAAGAGGCTCTTATGGTTTGTCTCCTTCTCTGATTTTGCCTTATTTTATTTTTCCTTCCCTTCCCCTATGATCCTGTTTTGTTCCTTAAATTCCACATATGAGTGAAATCATATTATAATTGTCTTTCTCTGATTGACTTATGAATGGATAAAGAAGATGTGATATATATATATATATATATATATATATATATATATACACACACACACACAATGCAATATTACTCAGTCATCAAAAGAAATGAAATCTTACCATTTGCAACAATGTGGATAGAGAGAGTATTATGCTAAGAGAAATAAACCAATAAGTATATTCAGGTTTTACACCAAGAGTTTGCTCGAACACAAATCTCTTGCTTTTATTTAGTTGAGTCCACTGTCTCTAGAAGAGGGTGGTACAGTGACAGCTGCAGAGGGAAGACATCCAACAGAGGGTGTCTTTACTGTTCTTCCCTGCAGTTAGTTACATGGGAAGGAAGGTGCACGAAGAACAATGTTTACGTGGGAAACTAAAATTTTTGTTGGCTTTACTCCACACAACACAGGACCTAGAATCCAGGTGGGGTAATGTGAATGAAGCTAAAGGAAAAGACCTCTTCTTCAACAGATGGACCCATTGCAAAACAACCCTACATGGGAATCCTTGGACATAGTGGGTACTTAATAAACAGAATGAATGATCAAATGAGCTGACTAGATTAGGAAAATAAGTATAAGCAGTAAGATCAGAGAATTTATAGACATTTAGAGAAGTCACCTTTCTATAGGACAATTCAGAGATTTGTGGGGCTGCCCTATACATGGACCACACAGTGGCCTGGGGCAGAGAGGTATAGCTGGGCTGAGATGGGAGAACACCCTGCCTCCACCCCGTGGGAAAGGGAAAACATCTGTCAAAACAGAATGAACAAATATGAAGCAAATTCCCCCACCCCAACCTAGTTCTTACTGTTTGTGTTAATCACACATAAATTTCATAATAACTTTTTAGAGATGAGAACTACGTGTTTATCATTCAGTTTTTTTTTATTCTTATGTTAATCCCCATACATTACATCATTAGTTCTAGATGAAGTGTTCCATGATTCATTGTTTGTGCATAACACCCAGTGCTCCATGCAGAACATGCCCTCCTCAATACCCACCACCAGGCCAACCCATCCCCCACCCCCTCCCCTCTAGAACCCTCAGTTTGTTTTTCAGAGTCCATCGTCTCTCATGGTTCGTCCACCCCTCCGATTTCCCCCGCTTCATTCTTCCCCTCCCGCGACCTTCTTCTTCTTCTTTTTTTTTCCTTAACATATATTGCATTATTTGTTTCAGAGGTACAGATCTGAGATTCAACAGTCTTGCACAATTCACAGCGCTTACCAGAGCACATACCCTCCCCAGTGTCTATCACCTAGTCACCCCCTCCCTCCCACCCCAACCCCTACTCCAACAACACTCAGTTTGTTTCATGCGATTAAGAATTCCTCATATCAGTAAGATCATATGATACATGTCTTTCTCTGACTTATTTCACTCAACATAATACCCTCCAGTTCCATCCACGTCGTTGCAAATGGCAAGATCTCATTCCTTTTGATGGCTGCATAATATTCCATTGTATATATATACCACCTCTTCTTTATCCATTCATCTGTCGATGGACATCTTGGCTCTTTCCACAGTTTGGCTATTGT
>NW_023270374.1:1462890-1483510 GCF_011800145.1 Mirounga leonina
ATTGAAAGATAGGAATTTAGTGCCATTGTATTGCCTGTAAGGTGACTTTTACCGTATATTGTCTGTCTTCCTTTCTGGTCTATGTTGCTTTTAGGCTCTCTCTTTGCTTAGAGGACCCCTTTCAAGATTTCCTGTAGGGCTGGTTTTGTGTTTGCAAATTCCTTTAGTTTTTGTTTGTCCTGGAAGCTTTTGATCTCTCCTTCAATTTTCAATGACAGCCTAGCTGGATAGAGTATTCTTGGCTGCATATTTTTCTCATTTAGTGCTCTGAATATATCCTGCCAGTCCTTTCTGGCCTGCCAGGTCTCTGTGGATAGGTCTGTTGCCAATCTAATGTTTCTGCCCTTGTAGGTTACATATCTCTTCTCCCAAGCTGCTTTCAGGATTTTCTCTTTGTCTATGAGACTCGTAAGTTTTACTATTAGATGTCGGGGTGTTGACCTATTTTTATTGATTTTGAGAGGGGTTCTCTGTGCTTCCTGGATTTTCATGCCTGTTTCTTTCCCCAAATTAGGGAAGTTCTCTGCTATAATTTGCTCCATTATACCTTCTGGCCCTCTCTCTATTTCTTCTTCTTCTGGGATCCCAATTATTCTAATGTTGTTTCGTCTTATGGTATCGCTTATCTCTCGAATTCTGCCTCGTGATCCAGTAGTTGTTTATCTCTCTTTTTCTCAGCTTCTTTATTTTCCATCATTTCATCTTCTATATTACTGATTCTCTCTTCTGCCTCATTTATTCTAGCACATAGCGCCCCCATTTTTGAGTGCACCTCATTAATAGCCTTTTTGATTTCTACTTGGTTGGATTTTAGCTGTTTTACTTCTCCAGAAAGGGTTTCTTTAATAACTTCCATATTTTTTTCAAGCCCAGCTAGTATCTTTAAAGTGATGATTCTGAACTCTAGATCTGACATCGTACTAATGTCCATATTGAGTAGGTCCCTGGCAGTCGGTACTGCCTCTTGTTCTTTTTGTTGAGGTGATTTTTTCCGTCTTGTCATTTTGTGCAGAGGAGAATAGATTAATGAGAGAACAAAATGCTAGCAGAGTAACCACGTCCCCAGAAAATATACTCTAAACAAATCAGAAAATACTTGAAGCAGTGGGATAAGAAAGGGAAAGAGAGAAAAAAGAAAAAGAAAAAACAAAAAAGATAAAGATAAAAACAAAAACAAACAAAACAAAACAATAACAACAACAAAAAAAAACAGAATGTGATCAAATATGATCTATATGGTATAAAGATCAGTGCCACACACTAGATTTGGGGTGTATTTTGGCTTTTAGAAGAAAGTGCCTCCCAAAATTTTAAAGAAAGAAAAACTTATATATGTACAAAAATAAGGGTTGATATGATGAAGGGTGGAATATGACTGTAAAAATGGATATTATAAAAAAATTTATAAAAGGAATTGATAAGAAGTTGTTTGAAAAAAGAAAGGATTTATAAAAAGAAAAAAAAAGAAGAAAAAAAAAGGGAGAGGATGTGATCAGGCAGAGGAATAGAAGACACCATATACTAGAGATTTAGTGTATATTTTAATCTGTTAGAAGAAACTATGTCAAAATTTTAAAGAGAGAACAACTTATATATATAAGCCAAAAATATGGGTAACTACTATGAAGGGATAGACTATGACTCTAAAAATGAAAAATAAAAATGGTTTTTTTTTTTAAAAAAGGGATTGATAAGATGTTGGTTGAAAGAGGGAAAAAGAAAAATTCAAAAAGAAATAAAAAGACAAAAAGTTAAAAAAAATTAACTTTAAAAGACTAAAGAATCATGGTAAAAAAGCCGTGAATTCTATGTGCAGTAGTCCCCTAGCGCTGGAGTTCTCCCGTTCTCATTGATCAGTAAACTTGGTCTTGGCTGGCTGTTCTCGCTGATCTTCTGGGGAAGGGCCTGTTGCTGTGGTTTCCAAATGTCTCTGCCAGAGGTGGAATTGCCCCGCCCTTGCCCCCTCCCGTCTAAGTAATCTGCTCGGGTTTGCTCTCCGGGGCTTTTGTTCCCTGCGAGCTTTCCGTACAGCTTTGGAGGCGGAGAGTGAAAATGGCGGCCTCCCAATCTCCGCTCTGGAGGAGCCGAGAACTCGGGGCCCTGCTCCTCAGTGAGCCCCCAGAGAAAAGCCATCAGTCACTCCCGTCTCCCCGGTCTCCGGCCGCACTCCATGCTCGCCCAGACTGTGACCGCGCATTTCTGTCTCTGGCACCCGACCCCGGGTGGAGTCTCCAAACCCAGCAGATCCCTGCGGTGCACTCCTGCGCGGCTCCTCCCGGGGGAGGAAGGTGAGTCTCCCCGGATCTGCTGCTTGTTGGGTCCCTGCTGGAGGAGCAGTGGCCCGACTGGGCCGCGGATCACGGTTTATGGCCACCCCGAGCTGAGAGCCCGCGCCTGTGCTCCGTCTCTGCAGCCGGCTTCCCTGCTCCGATACCTGGGAGCTCTGCCACACTCAGGCACCCCCGGTCTTTCTGTGACCCCGAGGGTCCTGAGACCACACTGTCCCGGAGGGTTCCACCCCCTGCTTAGCCACCAGAGTGACGTCCCTCAGCGGAGCAGAGTTTTAAAAGTTCCGATTTTGTGCTCCGCGGCTCTATCACTTGCCAGAAGCGGCCGACGGAGGCCCCTCCCCCGCCGTCTATCCTCCCGAATATCGCCTTGGATTCACTTCTCCGCACGTCCTACCTTCCAGAAAGTGGTCGCTTTTCTGATGAGAGAGTTGTTGGTCTTCTTTTCTTCAATCTCCTGTTGAGTTTGTAGGTGTTCAGAATGGTTTGATCCCTATCCAGCTGAATTCCTTAGCGGAGACGAAATCCAGGTCTCCTACTCCTCCGCCATCTTGCTCCGCCCCTATCATTCAGTTTTAGAAACCTCTCCAAAAAGGGCTGCAGAAGGCTAGGGGGTTATTACACATTCTAGCTGTCAGGTATACGGAATGTCACATCCTTCTTTTTAACGACACCTATCTCAAGAAGTCAACTTCCTGTCCTAAGGAAATGGGTTATTCCCTGAGAATCAGGGGTGGCAGCAAAGTAATTGTAAAACCCACACTGTCTGCTGGCAGAGCAATTAAAAATTACCTTGGAGACAGAAAAAGTAGCTTGTTTCCACAATTCCAAAGCATTCTTTTCCCCCAGTATTTTACATTTGGGACATGTCTTATCGTTGATCTATGCATTTTTTGGAGATCACTTTTTTTTCCTGTTTTTTCCCCTGAAAAGCTGTAAGTACATTACATCACCTTACATTAGTAGTAAGCCCAAGAAATGAGGGAATAAGATGCACAGAAGCTGCCAGGCACAATGGTGGGATTTCTGTCATGCTCTATTCCCTTCTCATGTGGCCTCTCCCCCTCTCCCCTTTCTGCAACAGAGTATAAGAAATCGTGCTTGTAAAACAATCTTCTTGAAGGACTTATTTCATCACAAGGCAAAGGAGAGAAATTAAGTTTGGGGCAAAAGTCTTAACATTTGATTTTTTTTTCCTCTTCGAAAGCACCTCAAGGGCTCTGCTTTATAGGGCAGGTCCAGGGCCTGCTTGATGAGCAAGTTTGACCCCAAGCAGAGCACCACTACCTTGCTAATTTAGGTCACAGGGGTGGTATTTCACTCATGTTTTACTCTCACTGGTAGGGAAGGAGACCCTAGAGAAAGAGTAAGAGAAGCCAATGGAGAAAAAACAGGGGAGTGAGGAGGACCCTAGCAGCACAGTGACAGGTGGGTCTCAGGGAGAATGTAGCCTGCTGGGGTCTCGGGCCTGTAGTATTGGATAGTGGTTTTATTCATTAAAAATATTTTACTTTCTCTTTAAAAACCCAAACAATTTATCAATAAAGACATGTTTTATGCAATTTAAGTGACAATTTGAATGTCAGTTCAACATTCCAAAGCACTGTTTGTGGAATGTGGAATGGATAAATGGTCAAAGGCAGAGGGACCACTTGATCCATTCCCACTTAGGGAATGGATCAAGTTCTTTGACAAGGCTAGAGGACACCGGCAGGCAGGTGGAGGCCTGGGGAAAGGTCAAGTCACCAAGATGCTGTCTGCAAATGTGAGAATCATTTCTACCTCGGAGGAGGGTGGCTTGACAATCTGGAGGAGTGAGCTCCACTTCAAAGCCACTAGCTCTATGTAAGTAAGTGACATGGTCAAATATAGAACCATGGACTTCTGTGAACAGCACTTATCTAAATAGGGACAGTCACACTCAGATTGTTACCTTGCAGCATGTTGACCAGTTTAATAAATTTTGAAGGTTTTCAAGAGACACTTGGTAAAATTTCTCCAGTTTTGCTTGCTTTTTTCTCAGGGGGCTAAGCAAAGAATGTCTTCAGAGTGATGCTATGTGTGGAGGGCCATTTGTTACTAGTGACTTCAAGGAGCATGCCCCAGATTGGGACAGCATGACTGAGCATTCAGTGGAAAGGTAATCCATGGATCTAGCATGCCTCATGGAGAGACAGCCCCAGGAGCTTCCGATATCTCTCCTAGACCACAATCTACTCTGTGATGCTTCCAGAAGGAAGACTACACAGAAACCATGCATCTAAGATGTTAATCAATTTATTTTTCCTTCTCCAAGTGGTTGTGGCTCTAACAAAAGTCTGAAACCTTTGATTAGCTATTGCATTCACATGTGAATTTTCCTGAGTGGCCCACACATGCTCTGTAATGGTGGACATTGGAGACCCCAGACAGGTGGCTGCTAAAGGTTGTCCTTCACTCAGATTCAGTTCCATGGATGGGGGCCCAGGAGTGAGATTCAGATACCAGAAGCTGATCCTTGCCCTTGGGAGGACCCAGTGACTGGCCTTATTTCAGGCAGTGGTGGGATTCCTGAAGAACTGGGTACACTGTAAATACTGGCAAACCAAGCCTTTGAAATGATTCTAGGGCACCTGGGTGGCTCAGTTAGGTAAATATTTGACTTTGGCTCAGGTCATGATCTCAGGGTCCTGGGATCCAGCCCTGCATCGGGATCCCTGCTCAGCAGAGAGTCTGCTTCTCCCTCTCACACTCCCTATACCCCCACTCATGCTCACTTGCACTCTTTCTCTCAAATAAATAAATAAATACAATCTTAAAAAAAATAAATTGTATATGATGGATGATTGCCTCTTACTTTATTGAATAAGTTCCAATCCCTCTTCTATTAGTTGTGAACTCTAGGTACCTCAGGACACCAATGTGCACTGATGTTGGCCAATGGTTCTTGCCTCATCTCTCCTGTCCTTCCTGGGCCAGCCCAAAAATGCTGTCTGGAAGCATGACTCTCTTCCCATTTTTTTTTTTTTTTCAGGTTTGTCCTCAGGACCATGTCCAGGCAAAGCCTGTTTCACCATGAGTTAGAAATAGTCGACATCAGGGCTTATGGTATCAGGTGGGTCTGGTTGGCATAACAGTCAGTGTGAAAGGACTCCAAAGTTCTCTCTCTCTCTCTCTCTCTCACACACACACACACACTCACACACACACACACACACACATGTCTCCATGTGTTATGCTCTCATTTCTGCAGAGAAGTGGAGCCTAAATTCCTACTTTTGTTGATTGTATATACCTCCTCACAACAATGGCTGTGTTAGTCTGGGTTCTGCAGAGAAGCAGAATCAGTAGGATGCACATAAGCAGAGTTTTCTAATAAGGTGTTACATCAAATGTATAGTACAGTAACATTAATTTCTTGTCTTCCTAATTCAAAGTCAGAAAACAGTGACAACACTGAGTTGTAGAGTACTGAGGGAAATGGGTAGATCATACCACAGTCAGAATATTTTTGTGAATAGGGTAAGCAAAAGACATTTTTAAAAAGACACCAAAAACACAAACTATAAGATGAAAACTTGATACATCTGACAACATGAAACTTCATGATTTTGGCTTAAAAATAAAACACCAGAAATAAAGTTACCATATGGTGACACAATAACAGAAGACATTTGCAAAACCAAACCAAAACAAAACAAAATAAAACAAAACCCAAGGGGGATAGGAACTTTTATTTTTAAGATAGAAGCATAAACTATGCATTTCCTTGTTTTATTCATGGAAAATCTCTGAAAAGCAGCCAGGAGAATGAGGAATGAAAACACAAATTCTACCTCCAGTAAACCAAGGAGAAGCCTAACTGCTTCTAAACTGCAGGTGGTTAGAAATGCCACTGAGAATGGTGGGTACAGGGCAGAGGCACTCTGAGGGAATGCAGGGCAGGATAGTTAGTTGCAGGGCTCAAAATTAGCAAGGAAAGTAAACTAAAAAACTGAGAGACGCACCTTGGGGTTTAAAACGCAGATTCCTTGGATGTTGTAGCCTGAACAGAGCATATTGCTAATTGCAGGAGCATCTCTGAACTCTATTTGATTCCAAGAGGGAGTGGAGGCAGGGCTAACTGAGGATCCCATGTAGGATCCTCTGCAGCTGGAGTAGAGAGGAGGGGTTTGGTCCTGTGACCCAGAACCTTCCATACTTTCTGTTCTATTCCTGTCCATACTTAAATATCTTGCCAATACATGGTCCAGAAAAAAATTTATGTGAGAAAAAAATTGATTTGAACAGGGCAGCGTCCAGTCCAGAAAGGAGCTCAGAGGAGCTGCACAAAATGGAGCAAGAGCAAGGAAATTAAAGTAGGCAAAAAAATGAGCTGGTTTTTGTAAGGTTACTTGTTTTTAGGGGATGGCAGGGGTCTGTCAAGCAGATTACCTCACTAGTGCTGATGAGGCGTTTCCTGAGTGACTGGTTTAAGATTCCATTTCTGGGAGAGCTGAAGCTGTAATTAAGTTAGGTCTCAGTTTGGTGACATGGGACTGAGCATAAACGATGCCGTTGTTGGCCTGTGGTCTTGCTTTTAACAGAAGGCAATCCAGTAATATCAAAATACAAATCTTCTTTATTGTTAGAAAAAAACATACACTGGAAATGACTACAAAGGAAGAAACGTAAGGTGACAGAACTTACCCTAAGCATATCTGTTATTTCAATAAATGAAAACAGGCTGAAATAATCTACTAAAATGAAAGTGACAAGAGCCATGGATAAAATTAGTGATTAAAATATGAATACAAAAGTATGGGCAGTTGTAAGCTAACATACATGTACAAAGAGAAGGCAAGTAATTCATCTTAACATCAGATAAAATTGAATCCATGCCAAAAGTCATTTATCAAAACAAATAGACACTCTAAAATGCTAAGGGGTGGAGGACAGAGTTTGATAGGCATGGAATAGCATGAAACCGTGTTTATAAGATGGCATGTTCCAGAGGTTTAATGAGCAATAGACACAGCAAGACTCTCTAACTTACACCTGCAGTGTAAGGCGGACACAGAAGGCTCAAGTATAATGATTAATAAGGATTATCTAATTACTATATTAAAAATGTATTCTGGGGGCGCCTGGGTGGCTCAGTCGTTAGGTGTCTGCCTTCAGCTCGGGTCATGATCCCAGGGTCCTGGGATCGAGCCCCACATCGGGCTCCCTGCTCTGCAGGAAGCCTGCTTCTCCCTCGCCCATTCCCCCTGCTTGTGTTCCCTCTCTCGCTGTGTCTCTCTGTATCAAATAAATAAATTTAAAATAAATGTATTCTGAAAACAAGGAAGAATGCTTTTCATGTGCTCAAAGAACAGTCATAAAATAGGATATGCTCGATCAAAAAAAACCAACTTCAGTAAATTCTTTTTTTTTATTTTTTTATTGTGTTATGTTAATCACCATACATTACATCATTAGTTTTTGATGTAGTGTTCCATGATTCATTGTTTGCGTATAACACCCAGTGCTCCAGTCAGTACGTGCCCTCTTTCATACCTATCACCAGGCTAACCCATCCCCCCACCCTCCTCCCCTCTTGAACCCTCAGTTTGTTTCTCAGAGTCCATAGTTTCTCCTGGTTCGTCTCCCTCTCCGATTTCCCCCACTTCATTCTTTCCCTACTGCTATCTTCTTCATCTTCTTTTATTTTTCTTTAACATATATGGTATTATTTGTTTCAGAGGTACAGATCTGTGATTCAACAGTCTTGCACAGTTCACAGCGCTCACCAGAGCACGTACCCTCCCCAAGGTCTATCACCCAGCCATCCCATCCCTCCCAGTCCCCACCACTCCAGAAACCCTCAGTTTGTTTCCTGAGATTAAGAATTTCTCATATCAGTGAGGTCACATGATACATATCTTTCTCTGATTGACTTATTTTGCTCAGCATAATACCCTCCAGTTCCATCCACGTCGTTGCAAATGGAAAGATTTCATTCCTTTTGATGGCTGCATAATATTCCATTGTATATATATACCACCTCTTCTTTATCCATTCATCTGTCAATGGACATTTTGGCTTTTTCCATAGTTTCACTATTGTGGACATTGCTGCTATAAACATCAGGGTGCACGTACCCCTTCGGATCCCTACATTTGTATCTTTGGGGTAAATACCCAGTAGTGCAATTGCTGGATCATATGGTAGCTCTATTTTCAACTTTTTGAGGAACCTCCATACTGTTTTCCAGAGTGGCTGCCCCAGCTTGCATTCTCACCAACAGTGTAGGAGGGTCCCCTTTCTCCACATCCCCGCCAACATTTGTCGTTTCCTGACTTGTTAATTTTAGCCATTCTGACTGGTGTGAGGTGGTATCTCCTTGAGGTTTTGATTTGGATTTCCCTGATGCCGAGTGATGTTGAGCACTTTTTCACGTGTCTCTTGGCCATTTGGATGTCTTCTTTGGAAAAATGTCTGTTCATGTCTTCTGCCCATTTCTTGATTGGATTCTTTGTTCTTTGGGTGTTGAGTTTGATGAGTTCTTTATAGATTTTGGATACTAGCCCTTTATCTGATATGTCATTTGCAAATATCTTCTCCCATTCTGTCGGTTGTCTTTTGGTTTTGTTGACTGTTTCCTTTGCTGTGCAAAAGCTTTTTATCTTGATGAAGTCCCAATAGTTCATTTTTGCCCTTTTCTCATGCCTTTGGTGACATTTCTAGGAAGAAGTTGCTGTGGCTGAGGTTGAAGAGGTTGCTGCCTCTTCAAAATCCTTTAGGATTTTGATGGACTCCTGTCTCACATTTAGGTCTTTCAACCATTTGGATTCTATTTTTGTGTGTGGTGTAAGGAAATGGTCCAGTTTCATTCTTCTGCATGTGGCTGTCCAATTTTCCCAACACCATTTGTTGAAGAGACTGTCTTTTCCCATTGGACATTCCTGCTTTGTCAAAGATTAGTTGATAGAGTTGAGGGTCCACTTCTGGGCTCCATATTCTGTTCCATTGATCTATGTGTCTGTTTTTGTGCCAGTACCATGCTGTCTTGATGATGACAGCTTTGAAATAGAGCTGGAAGTCCGGAATTGTGATGCCGCCAGCTTTGCTCTTCTTTTTCAACATTCCTCTGGCTATGCGGGGTCTTTTCGGGTTCCATACAAATTTTAAGATTATTTGTTCCATTTCTTTGAAAAAAGTGGATGGTATTTTGATGGGGATTGCATTGAATGTGTAGATTGCTCTAGGTTGTATTGACATCTTCACAATATTTGTTCTTCCAATCCATGAGCATGGAATGTTCTTCCATTTCTTTGTGTCTTCTTCAATTTCTTTCATGAGTATTTTATAGTTTTCTGAGTACAGATCCTTTGCCTCTTTGGTTAGATTTATTCCTAGGTATCTTATGGTTTTGGGTGCAATTGTAAATGGGATCGACTCCTTAATTTCTCTTTCTTCTGTCTTGTTGTTGGTGTATAGGAATGCCACTGATTTCTGTGCATTGATTTTATATCCTGCCACTTGACTGAATTCCTGTATGAGTTCTAGCAGTTTTGGGGTGGAGTCTTTTGGGTTTTCCACATAAAGTATCATATCATCTGCAAAGAGTGAGAGTTTGACTTCTTCTTTGCTGATTTGGATGCCTTCTATTTCTTTTTGTTGTCTGATTGCTGTGGCTAGGACTTCTAATACTATGTTGAATAGTAGTGGCGATACTGGACATCCCTGCCATGTTCCTGACCTTAGGGGGAAAGCTCTCAAATTTTCCCACTGAGAATCATAGTTGCTGTGGGTTTTTCATAGATGACTTTAATGATATTGAGGTATGTACCCTCTATCCCTACTCTGAAGAATTTTATTAAGGAAAGGATCCTGTACTTTGTCAAATGCTTTTTCTGCATCTATTGAGAGGATCATATGGTTCTTGTTCTTTCTTTTATTAATGTATTCTATCACATTGATTGATTTGTGGATGTCGAACAAACTTTGCAGCCCAGAGATAAATCCCACTTGGTCATGGTGAATAATCCTTTTAATGTACTGTTGGATCCTATTGGCTAGTATTTTGGTGAGAATTTTTGCATCCGTGTTCATCAACGATATCCGTGTAATTCTCCTTTTTGCTGGGGTCTTTGTCTGGTTGTGGGATCAAGGTATTGGGGGCCTCATAAAATGAGTTTGGAAGTTATCCTTCCATTTCTATTTTTTGGAACAGTTTCAGAAGAATAGGTATTAATTCATCTTATATGTTTGGTAGAATTCCCTTGGGAAGCCATCTGGCCCTGGGCTTTTGTTTGTTGGGAGATTTTTGATGACTGCTTCAATTTCCTTAGTGGTTATAGGTCTGTTCAGGTTTTCTGTTTCTTCCTGGTTCAGTTTTGGTTGTTGATACATCTCTAGGAATGTATCCGTTTCTTCCAGATTATCTAATTTGCTGGCATATAGTTGCTCATAATATGTTCTTAAATTTTTTTTTTATTTCTTTGCTGTTGGTTGTGATCTCTCCTCATTTATTCATGATTTTGTTGATTTGGGTCATTTCTCTTTTGTTTTTGATAAGTCTGGCCAGGGGTTTATCAGTCTTGTTAATTCTTTCAAAGAACCACCTCCTAGTTTTGTTGATCTGTTCTACTGTTCTTTTGGTTTCTATTTCATTGATTTCTGCTCTGGTCTTTATTATTTCTCTTCTCAGGTTTAGGCTTTATGTGGTGTTCTTTCTCCAACTCCTTTAGGTGTAGTGTTAGGTGTGTATTTGAGACCTTTCTTGTTTCTTGAGAAAGGCTTGTATTGCTATATACTTTCCTCTTAGGACTGCCTTTGCTGCATCCCAAAGATTTTGAACAGTTGTGTTTTCATTTTCATTGGTTTCCACAAATTTTTTTAATTCTTCTTTAATTTCCTGGTTGACCCATTCATTCTTTAATAGGATGCTCTTTAGCCTCCATGTATTTGAGTTCTTTCTGACTTTCCTCTTGTGTTTGAGTTCTAGTTTCAAAGCACTGTGGTCCAAAAATAGGCAGGGAATGATCCCAATCTTTTGGTACCAGTTGAGACCTGATTTGTGTCCTAGGATGTGATCTATTCTGGAGAATGTTCCATGGCCACTAGAGAAGAATGTGTATTCTGTTGCTTTGGGATGGAATGTTCTGAATATGTCTGTGAAGTCCATTTGGTCCAGTGTGTCATTTAAAGTCTTTATTTCCTTGTTGATCTTTTGCTTAGATGATGTGTCCATTTCAGTGAGGGGGGTGTTAAAGTCCCCCACTATTATTGTATTGTTGTTGATGTGTTTCTTTGATTTTTTTTTAAATTGGCTTGTAAAATAGGCTGCTCCCATGTTAGGGGTATAGATGTTTATGATTGCTAGATCTTCTTGTTGGATAGACCCTTTAAGTAGGATATACTGTCCTTCCTCATCTCTTATTATAGTCTTTGGTTTAAAATCTAATTTGTCTGATATAAGGATTGCCACCCCAGCTTTCTTTTGGTGTCCATTAGCATGGTAAATGGTTTTCCACTCCCTTACTTTCGATCTGGGGGTGTCTTTGGGTCTAAAATGAGTCTCTTGCAGACAGCATATCGATAGGTCTTGTTTTTTAATCCAGTCTGATAGCCTGTGTCGTTTGATTGGGGCATTTAGCCCATTTACATTCAGGGTAACTATTGAAAGATAGGAATTTAGTGCCATTGGACTGCTGTGTTCCTTTCTGGTCTATGTTGCTTTTAGGCTCTCTCTTTGCTTAGAGGACCCCTTTCAATATTTCTTGTAGGGCTGGTTTTGTGTTTGCAAATTCCTTTAGTTTTTGTTTGTCCTGGAAGCTTTTGATCTCTCCTTCAATTTTCAATGACAGCCTAGGTGGATATAGTATTCTTGGCTGCATATTTTTCTCATTTAGTGCTCTGAATATATCATGCCAGTTCTTTCTGGCCTGCCAGGTCTCTATGGATAGGTCTGTTGCCAATGTAATGTTTCTACCATTGTAGTTTACAGATCTCTTCTCTTGAGTTGCTTTTAGGATTTTCTCTTTGTCTCTGAGACTTGTAAGTTTTACTATTAGATGTCAGGGTGTTGATCTATTTTTATTGATTTTGAGAGGGGTTCTCTGTGCTTTGTGGATTTTGATGCCTGTTTCCTTCCCCAAATTAGGGAAGTTCTCTGCTATAATTTGCTCCAATATATCTTCTGCCTCTCTCTCTTTCTTCTTCTGGATCTCAGTTATTCTAATATTGTTTCATCTTATGGTATCACTTATCTCTCGAATTCTGCCCTCATGACCCAGTAGTTGTTATCTCTGTTTTTCTCAGCTTCTTTATTTTCCATCATTTGGTCTTCTATATCACTAAATCTTCCTTCTGCCTCATTTATCCTAGCAGTTAGAGCCTCCATTTTTGATTTCACCTCATTAATAGCCTTTTTGATTTCACCTTGGTTAGATTTTAGTTCTTTTATTTCTCCAGAAAGGGTTTCTCTAATATCTTCCATGCTTTTTCCAAGCCCAGCTGGTATCTTTAAAATCGTCATTCTGAACTCTAGTTCTGACATCATACTAATGTCCATATTGAGTAGGCCCGTGGCAGTTGGTACTGCCTCTTGTTCTTTCTTTTGAGGTGATTTTTTCCATCTTGTCATTTTGTCCAGAGGAGAATAGATGAATGAGAGAACAAAATGCTAACAGGGTAACAAGAACCTCAGAAAAATATACACTAAACAAATCATAAGAGACCTGAAACTGGGGAAAAGAAAGGGAAAGAAAGAAAAAAGAAAAAAAAAAAAGGAAAGGAAAAAGAGAAAAACAAACAAACCAACAAATAAACAAAAGCAAAAAATCCAGAATATGATAAAATATGATCAGCCTGGTGCATAGGTCAGCGCCACACACTAGATTTTGGGTGTATTTTTGTCTGTTAGAAGAAAGTGCCTCCCAAAATTTTAAAGAAAGAAAAACTTATATATGTACAAAAGTAAGGGTAAATATGATGAAGGGATGGAATATGACTGTAAAGATGAAAATTATAAATGATTTTATAGAAAAAATTTATAAGGTAAGAATTTGGTTGAAAAAAGAAAGAAGATAATTTAAAAAAAAGAAGAAGAGAATGTGATCAGGCAGGAGACTAGAACAGAGCCATGCACTAGATATTTAGGGTATATTTTGGTCTGTTAGAAGAAACTGTATCTCAAAATTTTAAAGAGAGAACAACTTATATATATACCAAAAATAAGGTTAACTACTATGAAGGGGTAGAATATGACTCTAAAAATGAAAAATAAAAAAGATTTTTTACAAAAAGGGATTGATGAGATGTTGGTTGAAAAAGGGAAAACTAAAAATTCAAAAAAAAAATGATAAAGAAAGTTAAAAAAAAATTAACTTTGAAAGACTAAAGAATCATGGGGAAAAAAGCCATGAATTCTATGTGCAGTATTCCCCTACTGCTGGAGTTTTGCTGTTCTCATTGATGGGTAAACTTGGTCTTGGCTGGCTGTTCTTACTGATATTCTGGGGGAGGGGCCTGTTGCCGTGGTTCCCAAATGTCTTTGTCAGAGGTGGAATTGCCCCGCCCTTGCCAGTCTGGGCTAAGTAATCTGCTTGGGCATGCTCCTGGGAGCTTTTGTTCCCTGCAAGCTTTCTGTTTGGCTTTGGAGGATGAGAGTGAAAATGGTGGCCTTCCAATTTCCACCCTGGAGAGGAGCTGAGAACTCAGGGGCCCTACTCCTCAGTGCGCCCCCAGAGAAAAGCAGTCAGTCACTCCCGTCTCCCCAATCTCTGGCTGCACTCCATACTCACCGGCCTGTGACTGAGCATTTCTATCTCTGGCACCCAACCCTGTGTGGAGTCTCCAAACCCAACAGATTCCTCTGGTGCACTCCCGCGCCACTCCTCCTGGGGGAGGAAAGGGAGTCTCTCCAGATCTGCTGCTTGTTGGGTCTCTGCTGGAAGAGCAGTGGCCTGACTGTGCCAGGGATCATGGTTTATGGCAACCCCAAGCTGAGAGCCCACTCCTCTGCTCCGTTTCTACAGCCAGCTTCCCCACTGGGATACCTGGGAGCTCTTCCACATTCAGGCATCACCGGTCTTTCTGTGACCCCAAGTGTCCTGAGACCACACTGTCCCAGAGAGGGTTCTACCCCCCGTTTAGCCACTGGAGCGACGTCCCTCAGCGGAGCTGACTTCTAAAAGTTCTGATTTTGTGCTCCCTTGCTCTATCACTTGCTGGTAGAGGCTGATGGAGGCTCCCTCTCCCCACCGTCTATCTTCCTGAATATTGCTTCAGATTCACTACTCCGGACATCCTACCTTCCAGAAAGTGGTCACTTTTCTGTTCATAGAACTGCTGCTATTCTTTTCATCGATCTCCTGTTGAGTTTGTAGGTGTTCAGAATGGTTTGATCCCTATCTAGCTGAATTCCTGGGACCAGATGAAATTTAGGTCTCCTACTCCTCTGCCATCTTGCTCCTCCCCCCCAACTTCAGTAAATTCTAAAAATCAAGTGTAGCAATTATCCTATCTCTTGTAATAACACCGAATTTAATAGAAGAACAAAAAAAACAAATAGTGCTTACCACCTGGATTTTAAGGTGTTCTCAAACAATTATTGGGCACAAGGAAAAGCACATAAAAATGTTGAAAGTATAAATAACAACAACATAATAACAAGAATACCAAGTCCATATATCAAACTTTAGGTATGTAGCTAAAGAAGGAGTCAGGAGTAAAATCACAGATTTTATTATAGGGAAGAAAGTTTCAGGTGTACAAGATAGCAATTCAATAATTCTATACATTACTCAATGTTTATTATGGTAATTGCTGTCTTGATCCTTTTACCTATTTCACCCATCCCCACCCACCTCCCCTCTGTTAACCATCAGTTTGTTCTCTATAGTTAAGAGTCTATTTCTTCACTTGTCTTTTTTTCTTTGTTTTCTTTCTGAAATTCCACATATGAGTGGAATCATAAGGTCTTTCCCTGACTGACTTATTTCACTTAGCATAATACTCTCTAACTCTATCCATGTCATTGCAAATGGCAAGATTTCATTCTTTTTTATGCCTGAATAATAAGCAATAGATAGATGATAGATAGATAGATCTCACATCTTCTTTTATCATTTACTTACTTAAAAAATGTCAAAAAGTCATGTGATAAAATTAAATTTCTATTTTAAAAAAAAATTCTCTTAAAAATAAAGTGTTGATAACTAATGAATCATTGAACACTACATCAAAAACTAATGATGTACTATATGTTGGCTAACTGAACATAATAAAAAAATAATGTATTGATCCTTATAGGGGTCCATGCATTATTTTTAAGAATTTTTAAAAACAGGAATGAAGATACACACATAAATGTATACATGTGTATATATATTTCAAGGAAACATTGTGCTTTGTAGGGAAATACTAAAAGCATATCCACTGAAGTTGTAGGAAATACAAAGCTGTCAAGTCTCATTTATCTCTAATATTATTTGCTATTACTGATCTTACATTACCCCCAAAAACTTAGAAAAGTGAACTAAAATGTACAGATGTGGGATGAAAGATGTAAAATAACTATTATATTTGATTACATAAATTTTTTTTAAAGTTTCTATTTATCTACTTGACAGAGAGTGAGCACAAGCAGGCAGAGTGGCAGGTGGAGGGAGAGGGAGAAGCAGGCTCCCTGCTGAGCAGAGAGCCCGATGCAGGACTCGATCCCAGGACTCTGGGATCATGACCTGAGCCGAAGGCAGACACTTAACCAACTGAGCCACCCAGGCGCCCTGAGATTACATAAATTTTTATCATTGAAACCAATGATGATCAACTAAATATTTTAGCAATGATAAAAGACTTCAGAATTCATGTATATGGGAAAAAATAATATACAATAATCAGTAGCTTATGTGCATATATTATATATAAAATAAAATTTGAGAAGATGTAAATTAAAAAGTTTCTTTTATAATAGAACAATACAAAGTAAAATATCTGGGAATACATATAATGAAATGCACATGGTTATTTGAACAATAGCCATTTTTTCAATTTAAAACACTCCTGAGGGCCAAAAGAATATTTAAGCCAGCTGAACATACAGCCATTGTCATTAGGCAGGAAAACTCAACATCAAACAGATTTCCATTCTCCCTTAGTTAATTTATGAATATGATGAGAGTCCACTAATAGTATCAATAGTTATTTTCAGGAGTCAAGGTTCACATGAAAATATCAAGTTCTGAAAATAGAAGAGTAATAAGGGGGTAGGGAAGCAGGTATTATAACCAGATAAAGCTGCAATAAGTAAAGCAGTGTGGAAAAGAGGCAAGAATAGGTGGGCAGATTAGTAGAACAGACTATATACACCAGAAATACACTTAAACACAGAAGCTAGTATAGGATAGAAGCCATCTGAAGGCAGCATGGAAAAAAAGATATATTATTTAATAAATGGCAATGGGACAATTTGGTAGTAATTTGGAAAATGAAATATGCTGGATGCATATCTCATTATCTCAGAATGAATTCCAAACGCTTCAAATATTTAAATATAAAAGTGAAATGAAAAAAAAACCTAGAAGTAACATGGAAGAGCTAGTGTGTACACACACACACACACACACACACGAGTATGAGAGGACTTTCTGACTACATAACAAAGCTCAGAATAAGAAAACAATAATTAATAAATTTAGTTACATAAAATTAGAATTTTGGCATTGCACACACAAGACAGTGAAGTCAAAAGCCAAATAATTATTTAGAAGAAATTGGGATACGCTGCCAATATCGTAGAAATAGCTTACTGCCCTAGCATATTAAGTACTCTCCAAAACAAAAGACCAGCAATCTGATAGAAAGACAGGCATAGCAGCTGAGGGGACAGAAGTGCAAACTGGTGCTGTGTCAGTAAAGGACTTGCTCTCTCCCACAGTGCCAAGCTTTCACCAAACAGTGCAGTAATGTGCAGAGTGATACCACCCACTTTGGCTGTGAGGAGTGAAAACAGATGCTCTCACACATCCCTGATGAAGTTCTCACTGGTACAGTCTCTAAAAAAGACAATTTGGAAATAAATGTCAAAATTAAAAATTTATGCACCCTTTGATCCAGCAATTTCACATCTAGAACAGAGATAAAAGACTGGACACAAACTAGATGTCTCTCAATAGTAGATTGGTTAAATAAATTATGGAACACCCCATCAAGGGAATGCTCCACAATCTCAAAAAGAAATGAAGGAATTCCTTATGTATTGGATATGGAATAATTTCTAGGATAGAGTATTAAGCAAATAGAGCAAGGTCTGGAAGAATCCTTAAATAATCTATCATTTGTGTAGAAGCTGAAAAGGAAGAATATTTGTGTATGTGTGAATGCTCATATGATTTATTTGCTTTCACATGCATAAAATATCTCAAGAGAGATACATAAGAAATGAGGTGGTTGAGGGTCAGAGACAGAGGTGAGATTTTACAGAAGACTCTCTTTAGTTGTTGAAATTTGAACCTCATGAGTGTATTACCGGTTGCAAACATACATAAAATTAAAATAAAAAACCAAAGAAATCAATCCATAGAAACTAAAAGGAATTCTGCAATTCAAAAAGATAATGACAGAGAAATCAATAGAAAGGTAAAAGTTTTATAAAATGAAAATTTTCACAAACATGTTAGCTGAAGGGCTTAGTGAGTATGGAGAGAAGATGAACCTTTCCAGTAATCAGAGACATCTGACATTTGGAAAGCCCACCAAGTAGGCACAGAGGAACAGGGAGCTGCACATGGTGCAGGAGAGGATGAGGATATAGGGCCCTCCCTCAGGGTAAGCGGGGCAATCTACCAGTGGATAGTAAGGCTAAGTCCAGAGCATCCTCCCTGAGACCTGGCAGTACTACTCCGGCTTCACCATTTGCTATGAAACCCTAATCTCCCTGAGTTATGTGCTAGCTTCCCAGAGGCTTGGCTAGTTTTTTTGTTTTGCTTTTAGTTTACTTCCTTTGTCAATGTCCAGCACCTAGTAATTTGAAATGTAGGACTCAGGTTTGTCAGTCATTCCCAAACTTGACATATTAACATGACCTGGAAATTAAAAAAATAATCTGAAAACCAAGTCAAACTCAAGACAAATTATTCATAGTCTTGGGGAGGGGGGGATTTCAGACAAGGGTGGAAAGTGTTGATGTAATTTTATGGGGCCAATAAAGCCTTCTCTGTTTCCTGTTCTTGAGACAGCCATCAAGCATGATGACAGCTCACACAGTGGGTGCATGCTCTTTCACTGGGAGATATGCAATAAGCCCTCCCCTTTCTGTGGTCTCCCCATATCCTAAATGACACATCCTACCAAAGGGAAAAAAACCACAAGAACAATAAATAGATGGAGAATTCAAATGCAGAACATTTCCACAAGGCTGACAGAGTTGTTTTTGTGGTTTTTGCATCATGCTTTTTTGTTTTGAGTTGATTTTTACACTACTTTTTGTTTATGAGAAGTTAGAGGTTAGCTCTGTTTCATCACTTATCTTGTGGAATGGCAACGTTTTCGAGAACATTCTGTTTTCACCAAAACAAATGACCTGTCTTGAATAGATTTTTATTATAAATGAACCATCTCTGTGCATTCTGTTCAGACTGAAGAAAACCCACGGGAGGCCTGGATAAGAGCCCAAGAGTGCCGCTCACTTGGAGTAATAGCTGCATCATGCATATATATTGGGGGCCAGACAGGGTCTGGGAGGTCACGTTCCACAGACAGGGCTGCTACCTTAATCAGTTATTTGGGCATGAACATCTCTTCCTTTATCTCCTGGGAAATAGGCTTTAGCTTTATCCCTTGTCCTTGTGAACTTGGCTGTGAATGATGTGTCTGCCACGCTAGGACAGGAAATCACTCAGTGACCTGGAACGCCGACATGTTCTGACCGATGCTGGCCTTGGGTCTGGCTTCTTGGAATGGCAATTTTGAAAAGATTTCACTGTGTCCTTGATTTGAAGATTCTCTTGGCTCAACTAAATTGCTTAGGCCTCATCTTCAAATTGGTGGTGTCCCAAAATTATGTCCCCTTTTGGGTCAGAATTTCAGATTACTCGGACTTTTCTTAGGCTAGATTCTAGGTTAACTGTGGTTCTTGATTGATCAGTACAACACCCTTGTTTTTCACACATTTGATAGGATGTATGATGGGAGGGAAGAAGTAGGGTACAGGCTGGGGAAACCTTGGGAGAGACTTTTGGAACAGTAAGCACATTCTGGTTAACTTTCCATTTCACTTTGTTATGGTGTCCCCAAAATAATTCATAATGATTCTAATACATGAATTGAACATTTCTTTTGCATCTTTCTGTATTTTCATAATGTTTATTTCATGCACCCTCAATAAACAGATGGCTGGTTCCCACAGGTTATGGGGTTCAGGGCAGTTAGTTTTGCTGGAGAGCTTGGCTTGATGTGTTCAGTCTAGAAGTCCAGGCCTGCCTTGGTGTGGAGAAACCGTGTTAGACTCATGCAGATCCAACATGCTTTCATGACAGAGCCCTGGGAAAAGAATGTGATTTCCTCATGGGTCTCCTGATTAGTGAGAACCTCCTCCAGCTTGTCTCACACTCAGAGCCCATTGTACCAAGTCCATCCCAACCACTCAGTTTGATCTAAGTACCATTTACAATAGATTCCATTGAGTGTTCTTGTTACAAATGTGTGCTCCTTGATCTTAATGAGTCATAAGCTCTGAGCCTAGAGCCAGGGAGTCTGTATTTTCAGCAATATTTTATGCACTGTAGTCTAAGAATTGCTGATCTAAAGGGACATGTTCTCCAGATCACAATTTGGTAAATGTTGAAGAAATATCCTAGTGTTCCCCAAGTCTATTGTTCATCGGAACCTTCAGAAGAAATATTTAGAAATTCAGATCTCAGCTACACCAGAGCCTTACTTAATCAGAATCTTTGAGAGTGAGGCCAGGACATTGGAATTTGAACAAGTTACAGATGATTCTTCAGTAGGATCTTGGTGCCTTGGTGAAGTATCTCAATTTCTGGCATCTTCACAATTTTTGTCATACGTGTCTTTTTCTTTATTGAATTACCTTATTTAAATTACTTTTTATTCCTCTTTTAATTTTTTAAAATCGTAGTATATCTTAAATATAGTAAAATTCATTATTTTTGATATATAGTTCTATGAGTTTTGATAGATACATGCTGTCATATAACCTCCACCACAATCAAAATACAGAACCACTTCATCACTTTCCAACATTCTCTGATGGCCTTTATAGGTATCCCATCCCCAAACCCTAGCTCCTGGAAGCCACATCTAATTACTTACCTCCATATAGTTTTGGTGTGTAATACATATAATACTGAACATTATATAAA
>NW_023270374.1:1483520-1540347 GCF_011800145.1 Mirounga leonina
CATATAGTTTTGGTGTGTAATACATATAATACTGAACATTATATAAAAGGAATTATAAGTGTAACCTTTTGAGGTATCCCATCCCCAAACCCTAGCTCCTGGCAGCCACTGATCTAATTACTTACCCCTATATAGTTTTGGTGTGTAATACATATAATACTGAACATTATAAAAATGGAATTATAAGTGTAATCTTTTGAGCTTAGCTTTTTTTTTTACTGAGAATAATGCATTTGAGAGTCTTTCCTATTGGTGTGTATCAGTAGTTTTCCTTTTTATTGTTGAGTAGTATTCCATGAAAAGCAAGTAAATGGATTTGTTTATCCATTCACCAACTGCAATACATGTGGGCTATTTCTAATTTTTTCTGGCAACTATGAATAAAGCAGCTCTAAACATATATGTACAAGTGTTGTTTGAATATGTTTTTATTTCTTGTGGAAAAATCTCCAAAAGCAGAGTTGATACATTGTATGGTAACCTGTGTATGTTGAACTTTATAAGAAATCATCAAATTGGCTTCCAAAGTGGTGATATCATTTTTGAATTCACAAAAGCATTGTATGAAGGTTCCAGTTGCTCTGTTTTGCTTGTTTATTTTGTTTCACTTTTTAGCCAGTCTAACAAGTATGTAGAGGTCATTGTACTTTTAATTTGCATTTACTAATTATTATGTTGAACATCTTTTTGTATATCTTTTTTTTTCCAAATTCAAATCTTTGATGAAGTGTCTATTTCAATATTTTACCATCTTAAAAAAAGATTTTATTTATTTATTTGAGAGAGAGAGTGAGAGAGCACGAGAGGGGGACGGGTCAGAGGGAGAAGCAGACTTCCTGCTGAGCAGGGAGCCCGATGCGGGACTTGATCCTGGGCTCTGGGATCATGACCTGAGCCAAAGGCAGACGCTTAATGGACTGAGCCACCCATGCGCCCATATTTTGCCATTTTCTAACTGAACTTTTCTTTTCCTTTCTTTTCTTTTTCCTCCAGTTTTACTGAGACATAACTGATGTAGGGTACTTTGTAAGTTTAAGCTGTACAGTGCAATGACTTGACCTACATGTATTATGAAATGATGACCACATTAAGTTTAGTTACATTCATCATCTTGTCACCAGCTAGACCCCAAGACCTGGCCTTTACTGCCCACCTGCTTGTGCTCACTAACCTCTTACATTTTCCCTAAGCTCTTCTTTCAGGCTTTCCTCTTAACTCAGGCTAATGAAACTGGAACCCCCACCCCCTACCCCAGGTAATGGGATTGCCCTGACAAGACCACCTGCTGGCCCAGACAACCCAGACTCTTTGAGCCTACCCCTACCCCCAACTCATGCCTATGCAGAGGGACCATGGAGTGACCCCTGGAATGACCTACAATTATGTTTACCTCATTATAGTACTGATATCTCCACCCAAGGTGGAACACAAGCCTCATTTACATAACATACAGTATGTGTATAGGCATGTTTCCTTAAGGCACATGCAGGACCTTATCCCCACCTCTGCATACAAAGACAAGACTTCCCTATCTAAACATTCATCCTAACCCTAACCAAAAGGAACCATTCACCCTCTCTGGGAGAGTCAGGGCTTTGGAAGCCATTCGCTGTGATCTCCTTATTTGCTGCAAATAAAGTTTTCTTCCTGGGACAACTCACCTGGTGCAGTTTTTGACTCACCGAGGAGCAAACTCAAGTGGGTTCAGTTAAAATTACACATAGATTTTAAGAAAAAGGAAAAAAAAAAGTTTTTTCCTTGTGTTGAGAACTTTTAGGATCTACTTTCTTAGTAACTTTCCCAAATGTACCACTAGCAGTGTTAAGTATAGTCCTCATGTTGTACGTTACATTCCCAGTACTTACTTATCTAATCACTGGACGCTTATACCTTTTGCCACTTTCATCCAGTAAAAATATGGAACACTTCATGAATTTGTGAGTAATTCATGCAGGGGCCATGTTACTCTTCTCTGTATCCTTTCAATTTTTAGTGTACCTGCTGCTGAAGCAAGCACTTTTTTCTTTTTTGGAATTTTGAGAGTTTTTTAAATATTCTGAAACAACAACAAATCCCTCCTCAAATATAGGTTTTGTAAATATTTTCTCTCAGTTTTGGCTTCCTTCATTTTCTTTCTTTTTTTTTTTAAGATTTTTATTTATTTATTAGAGACAGAGAGATTGAGAGTGCAAGCAGGGGGAGCAGCAGGCAGAGGGAGAAGGAAAGGAAGTAGGCTCCTTGCTGAGCAGAGAGCCCACCTTGGGGCTTGATCCCAGGACCCTGGGATCATGACCTGAGCCAAAGGAAAACACGTAGCCAACTGGGCCACCCAGGCACCCCTGGCTTCCTTCATTCCCTTAGCAGTGTCTTTATAGAGCAGAAGCTTTTTAATTGATAAAATTTTTTCCCTTTTATGTATTGGATATTTGGGATCATAATCTAAGAAATTTTACCAAACATGCAGTTAGAAGTTTTGTATGTTTTCTTCTACACATTTCTCATTTTAGATTTTACACAATACATTTTGAGTTAGTTTTTGAATACAGTGCAAATTGTAGGTCAAGGTTTATTTATTTTGCACTTGAATTATAACTGTTAGAGCAACTTTTGTTGAAAAGACTGTCTTTCCCCACTGAATTGTTTTTGTACTTTGTCAAAGATCAATGGTCCATACTTACATGGTGTAAATCTACTTCTGCGCACTCTATTCTGTTCCTTTGGTCTTTGTGTCTATTCTTTCATCAAAACCCACTGTAGCTTTATAGTAAGTCTTGAAATCAGATAGCATGAGTCCTCCACTTTGTTCTTCCTGTCCAAAATTGTTTGAGCTATTCTAGTTCTTTTTACTTTCAATGTAAGTTTTACAATCAGTTTGTCAATATTAAGAAAAAAAAATATGTATATATATCCTTCAGGGATTTTCTTTGGGATTGCACTGAATCTATAGATCAGCTGGTGGGGAATTTGACCACTTAACAACACTGACACTTCCAATTCATGAAGTGATTTATAGTTTTCAGTACACAGACACTGTACATATTTGGATGAATTTATACTTTGATATTTCATGCTTGTTTTTAGTTCTATTATAAAGAGTATTGATTTTTAAATTAACATTTGACCATTGTTCATTGGCAATGCAAAGAAATATAATTTATTTTTGATTATTTACCTTGTATCTTGCCTCATTAAATTTACTCATTAGTTACAGTGGATTATTTTTAGATTCCCTGGGATTTTTGACATAAATATATAGGGATTTTTATTTCTTCCTTACCAGTCTGTAGACCCTTTCATTTCTTTTTGTTTTCCTTACTTTATTGTATTAGCTAAGACTTTCAATGTGTTGTTGAATAAGGATGGTGAGAACATCATTTTAAGGAGAAACATTCATTCCTTCTTTTATTATTAATTATGATGTCTCTTATGGATTTTATTTTTTTAAAAGGTATCCTTTATTGGGTTAGCTAAGTTCCTCTCTATTTTTAGTTTACTGAGATATTTTGATCATAAATGGGTGTGAAACTTTGCTTTTCCTGCATCTACTGAAATGATCATAGGGTTTGTCTTCTTTAGTCTCTTGATATAATGATTTCTATAGATTGATTTCCAAAAGTTGACCCAACTTTGCATTCTGAGGGCAAATTTCATTTGGTCATAATTCATGATTCCTTTTCTGTGCTACTGAATTTGATTTGCTGTTACTATTATTATTAATTATTTTTGAGGATTTTTGTGTCTCTTGTTATGATAGGTATGGTAATACCTGGTTTTGATTTCAGGGTAATGCTAGCCTCATAGAATGATTAGGGAAGTATTTCCTTCTCTTCTGTTTTTTGGAAAATTCTAAGTCAAATTAGCATTATTTCCTCCTTAAATATTTGACAGAATTTTCCAGTAAAGCCATCCTGGGCCTGGAATTTTCCTTGTTAGAAGAGTTTTAAGAAAACATTCAATTTCTTTAATAGAGATAGAACTATTCAGATCATCTATTTCTTCTTGAATGAGCTTTGGTAGTTTGTGTTTTTCAAGGAATTTGTTTATTTTATTTATATTTTCACATTTAGTATATGATGAATAATATTCCTTTATTAACATTTTAATGTCTTTAGAAAATATTTCTTTCCAGATGTTGACAATTTGTATATGTTTCCTAGTCAGTGTGACTAGAAGCTGATCGATTTATAAGTCTTTTTGAGGGGCGCATGGGTGGCTCAGTCAATTAAGCGTCTGATTCTTGGTTTTGGTTCAGGTCATGATGTCAGGGTTGTGAGATCCAGCCCCATGTTGGGTTCTGCGTTTAGTGTGGAGTCTGCTTGAGATTCTCTCTCCCTCTGTCCCTCCCTCCCCTGCTCTCTCTCTCTAAAATAAATAAATCTTTTTTAAAAAGTCTTTTTTTTTTAAAGTCTTTTTGAAGAACATGTTTATATGTTATTTTCTCTATTTTTTTTGTTTTAAATTTCAGTGATTTCTGATATATTGTTATATTTCCCTCCCTGTTTGCTTTGAGTTTTTTTTTTTTTAAGATTTTATTTATTTATTTGATATAGAGAGCGTGAGAGTGAGTGAGAGAGAGAACACCAGCAGGGGGGGAAGGGGAAGAGGGAGAGGGAGAAGCAGACTCCCTGCTGAGCAGGTATTCCCAAAGTGGGGCTCAATCCCAGGACCCTGAGATCATGACCTGAGCTGAAGCCAGACGTTTAACTGACTGAGCCACCCAGGCATCCCTGTTTGCTTTGATTTTAATTTGCTCCTTTTTTTTTTTTTTCTATTTTCTTGAGATGCAAGCTTAGGTCATTGATTGGAGACTTCTCTTTTTAATGTAAATATTAATGTAATAAAGTTCTGTCTGTGCTCTGCTTCAGCAGATTCCATAGTTTTTCATAATATTGTATTTTCAATTTCATTCAATTCAAAGTATTTTCTTTTCTTTTTTAAATTTTATTATGTTATGTTAGTCACCATACAATACATCATTAGTGTTTTTTTTAATATTTATTTTTTTTATTCTTATGTTAATCCCCATACATTACATCATTAGTTTTAGATGAAGTGTTCCATGATTCATTGTTTGTGCATAACACCCAGTGCTCCATGCAGAATGTGCCCTCCTCAATACCCACCACCAGGCTAACCCATCCTCCCAACCCCCTCCCCTCTAGAACCCTGTTTGTTTTTCAGAGTCCATCGTCTCTCATGGTTCGTCTACCCCTCTGATTTCCCCCGCTTCATTCTTCCCCTCCCGCTACCTTCTTCTTCTTTTTTTTTTCTTAACATATATTGCATTATTTGTTTCAGAGGTACAGATCTGAGATTCAACAGTCTTGCACAATTCACAGCGCTTACCAGAGCACATACCCTCCCCAGTGTCTATCACCCAGTCACCCCATCCCTCCCACCCCACCCCCCACTCCAGCAACCCTCAGTTTGTTTCCTGCAATTAAGAATTCCTCATATCAGTGAGATCATATGATACATGTCTTTCTCTGTTTGACTTATTTCACTCAAAATAATACCCTCCAGTTCCATCCACATTGTTGCAAATGGCAAGATCTCATTCCTTTTGATGGCTGCATAATATTCCATTGTATATATATACCACCTCTTCTTTATCCAGTCATCTGTCGATGGACATCTTGGCTCTTTCCACAGTTTGGCTATTGTGGACATTGCTGCTATAAACATCGGGGTGCACGTACCCCTTCGGATCCCTACTTTTGTATCTTTGGGGTAAATACCCAGTAGTGCAATTGCTGGATCATATGGTAGCTCTATTTTCAACTTTTTGAGGAACCTCCATACAGTTTTCCAGAGTGGTTGCACCAGCTTGCATTCCCACCAACAGTGTAGGAGGGTTCCCCTTTCTCCGCATCCCCGCCAACATCTGTCGTTTCCTGACTTGTTAATTTTAGCCATTCTGACTGATGTGAGGTGGTATCTCATTGAGGTTTTGATTTGGATTTCCCTGATGCCGAGCGATATTGAGCACTTTTTCATGTGTCTGTTGGCCATTTGGATCTTCTTTGGAAAAATGTCTGTTCATGTCTTCTGCCCATTTCTTGATTGGATTCTTTGTTCTTTGGGTGTTGAGTTTGATGCGTTCTTTATAGATTTTGGATGCTAGCCCTTTATCTGATAAGATATTTGCAAATGATACATCATTAGTTTTTGATGTAGTGATCCATGATCCATTATTTTTGTGTAACACCCAGTGGTCCATGCAGTACGTGCCCTCCTTAATACTCATCACTGGGCTAACCAATCCCCCCTGTTTCTCAGGTCCATAGTCTCTCATGGTTCATCTCTCCCTCCAATCTCCCCCCCATTTTTCCCTTCCTTCTCCTAATGTCCTCTATGTTATTTCTTATGTTCCACAAATAAGTGAAACCAAATGATAATTGACTTTCTCTGCTTGACTTATTTCACTTAGCATAATCTCCTCCAGTTCCATCCATGTTGATGTAAAAGTTGGGTATTCATCTTTTCTGATGGCTGAGTCATATTCCATTGTATATATGGACCACATCTTCTTTATCCATTCATCTGTTGAAGGGCATCTCGGCTCTTTCCACTGTTTGGCTATTGTATTGCGGACATTGCTGCTATGAACATTGGGGTGCATATGGCTCTTCTTTTCACTACATCTGTGTCTTTGGGGTAAATACCCAGGAGTGCAATTGCTGGGTCATAGGGTAGCTCTATTTTTAAATTTTTGAGGCACCTCCACAGTGTTTTCCAAAGTGGCTGTACCAACTTGCATTCCCAGCAACAGTGTAAGAGGGTTCCCCTTTCTCCACAACCTCTCCAACATTTGTTGTTTCTTTTCCTGTCCATTTTTGCCATTCTAACTGGTGTAAGGTGGTATCTCAGTGTGGTTTTGATTTGGATTTCCCTGATGGCTAATGATGATGAACATTTTTTCATATGTCTGTTAGCCATTTGTATGTCTTCTTCAGAGAAGTGTCTGTTCATGTCTTCTGCCCACTTTTTGACTTGATTATTTGTTTTTTGGGTGTTGAGTTTGAGAAGTTCTTTATAGATTTTGGATACCAGCCCTTTATCTGTAGTGTCATTTGCAAATATCTTCTCCCATTCTGTGGGTTGCCTCTTTGTTTTGTTGGCTGTTTCCTTTGCTATGCAGAAGCTTTTTATCTTGATGAAGTCCCAAAAGTTCATTTTTGCTTTTGTTTCACTAGCTTTTGGAGATGTATCTTGAAAGAAGTTGCTGTGGGCGGTCAAAGAGGTTACTGCTTGATTTGGGAATGTTGAACCACCCTTGCATCCCAGGGATAAATCCCTTTTGGTCATGGTGGATAATCCTTTTAATGTATTGTTGGATCCTATTAGCTAGGATTTTGTTGAGGATTTTGGAATCCATATTCATCAGGGATATCGGTCTGAAATTCTCCTTTTTGATGGGGTCTTTGCCTGGTTTGGGGATTAAGGTAATGCTGGCCTCATAGAATGAGTTTGGAAGTTTTCCTTCTGTTTCTATTTTTTTGAAACAGCTTCAGTAGAATAGGTATTATTTCTTCTTTGAATGTTTGTTAGAATTCCCCAGGGAATCCACCAGGCCCTGGACTCTTGTTTTTTGGGAGGTTTTTGATCACTGCTTCAATCTCGTTACTGCTTATTGGCCTATTCAGGTTGTCAATTTCTTCCTGTTTCAGTCTTGATAGCTTATAGGTTTCCAGGAAGGCCTCCATTTCATCCAGATTGCTCAGTTTATTGGGCATATAGTTGTTGATAATAATTTCTAATAATTGTTTCTATTTCCTTGGTGTTAGTCGTGATCTCTCCCCTTTCATTCATAATTTTATTAATTTGGGTCCTTTCTCTTTTCTTTTGGATAAGTCTGGCCAGTGGTTTATCGATCTTATTAATTCTTTCAAAGAACCAACTTCTAGTTTCATTGATCTGATCTACTGTGTTTCTGGTTTCTAATTCATTGATTTCTGCTCTAATTTTAATTATTTCTCTTCTAATGCGTGACTTAGGCATCATTTGTTGCTTTTTCTCTAGTTCTTTAAGTTCTATTTTTTTGAGTGAGGCTTGGATGGCTATGTACTTCCCCCTTAGGACCGCCTTTGCAGTATCCCATAGGTTTTGGACCGATGTGTTTTCATTCTCATTGATTTCCATGAATTGTTTAAGTTCTTCTTTGATTTCTTGGTTGACCCAAACATTCTTGAGCAGAGTGGTCTTTAGCTTCCAAGTGTTTGAATTTCTGCCAAATTTTTTCTTGTGATTGAGTTCCAGTTTTAGAGCATTGTGGTCTGAGAATATGCAGGGAATAATCTCAATCTTTTGATGTCAGTTGAGACCTGATTTGTGACCCAGTATATGGTCTATTCTGGAGAAAGTTCCATGTGTGCTCGAGAAGAATGAGTATTCTGTTGTTTTAGGGTGGAATGTTCTGTAAATATCTATGAGGTCCATCTGGTCCAATGGATCATTCAAAGCTCTTGTTTCCTTGTTGATTTTCTGCTTAGATGATCCGTCCATTGCTGAGAGTGGAGTATTGAGGTCTCCTACAATTAACGTATTGTTATCAATATGACTCTTTATTTTGGTTAACAGTTGGCTTATGTAGATGGCTGTTCCCATGTTGGGGGCATAGATATTTACAATTGTTAGGTCTTCTTGTTGGATAGACCCTTTAAGAATGATATAGTGTCCTTCTGTATCTCTAATTACAGACTTTAGTTTAAAATCTAATTTGTCTGATATACGAATCACTACCCCAGCTTTCTTTTGAGGCCCACTGGCATGGAAGATAGATCTCCATCCCTTCACTTTCAGTCTGGATGTATCTTTAGGTTCAAAATGAGTCTCTTGTAGACAGCATATGGATGGGCCCTGTCTTTTTATCCAATCTGCAACCCTGTGCCGTTTTATGGGAGCGTTTAGGCCATTCATGTTGAGAGTGATTATTGAAAGATATGAATTAATTGTCATCATGTTGCCTGTGAAGACATTGTTTCTATAGATTGTCCCTGTAAATTTCTGTTGTATATCACTCTTGGGGTCTTTCTCCTTTTATAGAACCCCTCTTAATATTTCTTGTAGGGCTGGCTTAGTGGTCACATATTCTTTCAGCTTCTGCCGGTCATGGAAGCTCTGCATCTCTCCATCCATTCTAAATGAAAGCCTTGCCAGATAAAGTATTCTTGGCTGCATGTTCTTCTCATTTAGTACCCTGAATATGTCTTGCCAGGCCTTTCCGGCTTGCCAGGTCTCTGTGGATAGGTCTGACGTTATTCTGATGTTCCTCCCTCTGTACGTAAGGAATCTCTTCCCCCTAACTGCCCTTAAGATGGTTTCCTTGGTTCTAAGATTTGCAAGTTTTACTATTACATGCCAGGGTGTTGGTCTGTTTTCCTTGATCTTAGGAGGGGTCCTCTCTGCCTCTAGGACTCGAATGTTTGTTTCATTCCCCAGATTAGGGAAGTTCTCAGCTACGATTTGCTCAAATACATCTTCTAGTCCTCTCTCTCTCTCCACTCCCTCCGGAATTCCAATTATTCTGACATTGGAACACCTCATGGTGTCACTTATTTCTCTGATTCTATTTTCATGGATTCTGAGTTGTTTTTCCCTGGCCTCCTCTTTTCCCTTTTTATCTATTATATTGTCTTCCAGGTCGCTTATTTGTTCTTCTGCCTCACTTACCCTAGCTGTTAGATTATCTAGATTGGATTGGATCTCATTGATAGCATTTTTAAGTTCTGCCAATTCACCTTTCATTTCTGCCCTTAGAGACTCTATGTTGCCATTAATTGATTTCTCCATTCTAGCCATTGTCTTCACAATTGCTAGCCTGAATTCCATCTTTGACATCTTGGTTATATCTGCATCCATTTGTAAATCTGCAGCATAAGTCATAATCTCTGAGTCTTTTCTGTTTTGGGGGCTCCTCCTCCTAGTCATTCTGTTGATGGGTGTTTGAGGGAATGTATAGAGTCCAAATTATTGACCAGAACCCAAACAAGATGCACCTGTTTTCTTGGGACCTTAGGGTTGCTGGCCTCTTGTTTTCCCAGCCTGTATTCTGCAGGATGGGCCTGCCCCACTGTTACTTAGGCAACCCTGTTTGGGTGGAGTTGCCCTGCGCCCCTGTGGTGGGGGATGGGCTCAGTGGGAATCAGTCTTTGGGGCTTTTGTTCTCTGGCGCCTTTCCCTGGTGGCTTTCCGCGTCTCTTCCGCGAGTCAGAGCAGAAGAGACCATTTCCAACCCTCTGCCTCAGAGCAGAGAGACTGCAGTCTGTTCTTCAGTGAGCTCTCCAGGCCACACTGTCTCCGTTTCTGTCCGTGCTGCTATAAACTGTAGCATCCTGAGTTGTGCGCCCCTCCGAAGCGCTCTCAGTCCTGCCTCCTGGTCGGGGCATGTCTCTGCCCTTTGTGCTTCTAAAACCGCCAGCCGCTCCCAGTTCGCACACGGGACTGCGCTGCTTGGGGTTTCCACCCTGGGGGGTTGCAATTCACCAGCCCAACCCCGGTGCACCGGGTTTCCATCTCAGAGGCTGCACTTTGTGTGCATGCGACCGTCTCTCCGGGTATCTGTCGGGGGGCTGCGGTTCATATACGCGTGACCCCGCTGGTCTAGTTTTCCACCCTGTTGGCTGCCCTAAAGTCCTTTCCCGATGCTACGGGTCTGCGAGTCTGTGCCCTGTCTGCAGCTCGCGAGGCTGTCACTCACTGGCGGTGTAGGATCCCCATGTGCAGGCACCCTCCCGCTGCTGTTTATCCTCCGATATCTGCCCGCAGAATCACGGCTCTCTGCTTCATACCTCATAACCAACTGCCTGCGGAAAAAAAAAAAAAAAAAAAGCCAGCTGCCTGCGATATTCTGTTTGTAGAGATCCAGATCTTCTTACATCTCAGGCTGGTTTCATGGGTGCTCAGAGTGGTCTGGTAGATATCCACCTCAATTCTGGGGACCAGTTGAAATAGGGTTCCCTACTCCTCCGCCATCTTTCCCCCCTCCCAATTCAAAGTATTTTCTAATATTCCTGGTAATTTTCTCTTTGAACCATGCATTATTTAAATGCAGGTTTTTAAAAAATTTTTTATTGTTATGTTAATCACCATACATTATGTCATTAGTTCTTGATGTAGTGTTCCATGATTCATTGTTTGTGTGTAACACCCAGTGCTCCATGCAGAACGTGCCCTCTTTAATACCCATCACCAGGCCAACTCATTCTCCCACCCCCCTCCCCTCTAGACCCTCAGTTTGTTTTTCAGAGTACATCGTCTCTCATGGTTTATCTCCCCCTCTGATATCTCCCCTTCATTCTTCCCCTCCTGCTATCTTCTCCTTTTTTTTTCATAACATATAATGTATTATTTGTTTCAGAGGTACAGATCAGTGGTTCACCAGTCTTGCACAATTCACAGCTCTCACCATAGCACATACCCTCCCCAGTGTCTATCACCCAGCCATCCCATCCCTCCCACTCCAACCCCCACTCCAGCAACCCTCAGTTTGTTTCCTGAGATTAATAATTCCTCATATCAGTGAGGTCACATGATACATATCTTTCTCTGATTGACTTATTTCGCTCAGCATAACACCCTCCAGTTCCATCCACGTCGTTGCAAATGGCAAGATCTCATTCATTCTGATGCCTGCATAATATTCCATTGTATATATATAACACACCTTCTTTAGCCATTCATCTGTTGATGGACATCTTGGCTCTTTCCAAAGTTTGGCTTCCTTGGACATTGCTGCTATAAACATCGGGTTGCATGTACCCCTTCGGATGCCTACTTTTGTATCTTTGGGGTAAATACCCAGTAGTGCAATTGCTGGATCATATGGTAGCTCTATCTTCAACTTTTTGAGGAACCTGCATACTATTTTCCAGAGTGGTTGCACCAGCTTGCATTCCCACAATGTAGGAGGGTTCCCATTTCTCCGCGTCCGTGCCAACATCTGTCGTTTCCTGACTTGTTAATTTTAGCCATTCTGACTGGTGTGAGGTGGTATCCCACTGAGGTTTTGAATTGGATTTCCCTGATGCCGAGTGATGTTGAGCACTTTTTCATGTGTCTGTTGGCCATTTGGATGTGTTCTTTGGAAAAATGTCTGTTCATGGCTTCTGCCCATTTCTTGATTGGATTCTTTGTTTTTTGGGTGTTGAGTTTGATAAGTTTTTTATAGATTTTGGATACTAGCCCTTTATCTGATATGTCATTTGCAAATATCTTCTCCCATTCTGTCGGTTGTCTTTTGGTTTTGTTGATTGTGTCTTTTGCTGTTCAAAAGCTTTTTATCTTGATGAAGTCCCAATATTCATTTTTGCCCTTGCTTCCTTTGCCTTTGGTGAAATTTCTAGGAAGAAGTTGCTGCAGCTGAGGTCAAAGAGGTTGCTGCCTGTGTTCTCCTTTACGATTTTGATGGACTCCTGTCTCACATTGAAGTCTTTCAACCATTTGGAGTCTATTTTTGTGTGTGGTGTAAGGAAATGGTCCAGTTTCATTCTTCTGCCTGTGGCTGTCCAATTTTCCCAACCCCATTTGTTGAAGAGACTGTCTTTGTTCCATTGGACATTCTTTCCTGCTTTGTCAAAGATTAGTTGACCATAGAGTTGAGGGTCCATTTCTGGGCTCTCTATTCTGTTCCATTCATCTACGTGTCTGTTTTTGTGGCAGTACCATACTGTCTTGATTATGACAGCTTTGTAATAGAGCTGGAAGTCCAGAATTGTGATGCTGCCAGCTTTGCTTTTCTTTTTCAACATTCCTCTGGCTATGCGGGGTCTTTTCTGGTTCCATACAAATTTTAGGATTATTTGTTCTATTTCTTTGAAAAAAGTGGATGGTATTTTGATGGGGATTGCATTGAATGTGTAGATTGCTCTAGGTAGCATTGACATCTTCACAATATTTGTTCTTCCAATCCATGAGCATGGCACGTTTTTCCATTTCTTTGTGTCTTCCCCAATTTCTTTCATGTGTATTTTATAGTTTTCTGAGTACAGATACTTAGCCTCTTTGGTTAGTTTTATTCCTAAGTATCTTATGGTTTTGGGTGCAATTGTAAATGGGATCGACTCCTTAATTTCTCTTTCTTCTGTCTTGTTGTTGGTGTATAGGAATGCCACTGATTTCTGTGCATTGATTTTATATCCTGCCACTTTACTGAATTCCTGTATGAGTTCTAGCAGTTTTGAGGTGGAGTCTTTTGGGTTTTCCACATAAAGTATGATATCGTCTGCTAAGAGTGAGAGTTTGACTTCTTCTTTGCTGATTTGGATGCCTTTTATTTCTTTTTGTTTTCTGATTGCTGTGGCTTGGACTTCTAAACTATGTTGAATAGTAGTGGTGATAGTGGACATCCCTGCCATTTTCCTGACCTTAGGGAGAAAGCTCTTGGTTTTTCCCCATTGAGAATGATATTTGCTGTAGGTTTTTCATAGATGGCTTTTATGATATTGAGGTATGTACCCTCGATCCCTATAATCTGAAGAGTTTTGATCAAGTAAGGATGCTGTAGTTTGTCAAATGCTTTTTCTTCATCTATTGAAAGGATCATATGATTCTTGTTCTTTCTTTTGTTAATGTATTGTATCACGTAGATTGATTTGTGGATGTTGAACCAAACTTGCAGCCCAGGGATAAAACCCTCTTGGTTGTGGTGAATAATCCTTTTCATGTACTGTTGTATCCTATTGGCTAGTATTTTGGTGAGAATTTTTGCATCCGTGTTCATCAACGATATTGGTTTGTAATTCTCCTTTTGATGGGGTTTTCGTCTGGTTTGGGGATCAAGCTAATGGTGGCCTCATAAAACGAGTTTGGAAGTTTTCTTTCCATTTGTATTTTTTGGAACAGTTTCAGAAGAATAGGTATTAATTCTTCTTTAAGTATTTGGTAGAATTCCCCTGGGAAGCCATCTGGCCCTGGGCTTTTGTTTGTTGGGAGATTTTTGAAGACTGCTTCAATTTCCTTAGTGGTTATAGGACTGTTCATGTTTTCTATTTCATCCTGGTTCAGTTTTGGTAGTTGATACATCTCTAGAAATGCATCCATTTCTTCCAGATTATCTAATTTGCTGGCATAGAGTTGCTCATAATATGTTCTTATAATTGTTTGTATTTCTTTGGTGTTGGTTGTGATCTCTCCTCTTTCATTCATGATTTTGTTGATTTGGGTCATTTCTCTTTTCTTTTTGATAAGTCTGGCCAGGGGTTTATCAGTCTTGTTAATTCTTTCAAAGAACCAGCTCCTAGTTTCGTTGATCTGTTCTACTGTTCTTTTGGTTTCTATTTCATTGATTTCTGCTCTGATCTTTATTATTCCTCTTCTCCTGCTGGATTTAGGCTTTATTTGCTGTTCTTTCTCCAGCTCCTTTCGTTGTAGGGTTATGTTGTGTATTTGAGACCTTTCTTGTTTCTTGAGAAAGGCTTGTATTGCTATATACTTGCCTCTTAGGACTGCTTTTGCTGCATCCCAAAGATTTTGAACAGTTGTGTTTTCATTTTCATTGGTTTCCACAAATTTTTTTAATTCTTCTTTAATTTCCTGGTTGACCCATTCATTCTTCAGTAGGATGCTCTTTAGTCTCCATGTATTTGTGTTCTTTCCCACTTTCCTCTTGTGATTGAGTTCTAGTTTCAAAGCATTGTGGTCTGAAAATAGGCAGGGAATGATCTCAATCTTCTGGTACCAGTTGAAACCTCATTTATGACCTAGGATGTGATCTATTCTGGAGAATGTTCCTTGGGCACTAGAGAAGAATGTGTATTCTTTTGCTTTCGGATGGAATATTCTGAATATGTCTGTGAAGTCCATTTGGTCTAGTGTGTTATTTAAAGTCTTTATTTCCTTGTTGATCTTTTGCTTAGATGATCTGTCCATTTCAGTGAGGGGCGTGTTAAAGTCCCCCACTATTATTGTATTGTTGTTGATGTGTTTCTTTGCTTTTGTTATTAATTGCCTTATATAATTGGCTGCTCCCATGTTAGGGGCATAGATATTTACAGTTGTTAGATCTTCTTGTTGGATAGACCCTTTAAGTAGGATATACTGTCCTTCCTCATCTCTTATTACAGTCTTTGGTTTAAAATCTAATTTGTCTTATAGAAGGATTGCCACCCCAGCTTTCTTTTGGTGTCCATTAGCATGGTAAATGGTTTTCCACCCCCTTACTTTCAATCTGGGGGTGTCTTTGGGTCTAAAATGAGTCTCTTGCACACAGCATATTGATGGGTCTTGTTTTTTAATCCAATCTCATAGCCTGTGTCGTTTGATTGGGGCATTGAGCCCATTTACATTCAGGGTAACTATTGAAAGATATGAATTTAGTGCCATTGTATTGCCTGTAAGGTGAGTGTTACTGTCTATTGTCTGTGTTCCTTTCTGGTCTATTTTGCTTTTAGGCTGTTTCTTTGCTTAGAGGACCCCTTTCAATATTTTTTGTAAGGCTGGTTTCGTGTTTGCAAATTCCTTCAGTTTTTGTTTGTCCTGAAGGTTTTTATCTCTCCTTCTATTTTCAGTTACAGCCGAGGTGGATATAGTATTCTTGGCTGCATATTTTTCTCGTTTAGTGCTCTGAATATATCCTGCCAGTCCTTTCTGGCCTGCCAGGTCTCTGTGGATAGGTCTCTTGCCAATCTAATGTTTCTACCATTGTAGGTTACATTTCTCTTCTACCGAGCTGCTTTCAGGAGTTCTCTTTGTCTCTGAGACTTGTAAGTTTTACTATTAGATGTCAGGGTGTTGACCTATTTTTATTGATTTTGATAGGGCTTCTCTGTGCCTCCTGGATTTTGATGCCTGTTTCCTTCCCCAAATTAGGGAAGTTCTCTGCTATAATTTGCTCCAATAGATCTTCTGCCCCCTGTCTCTTTCTTCTTCTTCTGGGATCCCAATTACTCTAATGTTGTTTCATCTTATGATATCACTTAGCTCTCGAATTCTGCCCTTGTGATCCAGTAGTTGTTTATCTCTCTTTTTCTCAGCTTCTTTATTTTCCATCATTTGGTCTTCTATATCACTGATTCTTTCTTCTGCCTCATTTATCCTAGCAGTTAGTGCCCCCATTTTTTATTGCACCTCATTAATAGTCTTTTTGATTTCGACTTTGTTAGATTTTAGTTCTTTTATTTCTCCAGAAAGCGTTTCTCTAATAATTTCCATCCTTTTTTCAAGCCCAGCTAGTATCTTTAAAGTGATGATCTGAACTCTAGATCTGACAACATACTAATGTCCGTATTGAGTAGGTCCCTGGTAATCGGTACTGCCTCTTGTTCTTTTTGTTGAGGTGATTTTTTCCATCTTTTCATTTTGTCCAGAGGAGAATAGATTAATGAGAGAACAAAATGCTAACAGGGTAACAACGTTCCCAGAAAATATCCTCTAAACAAATCAGAAAAGACCTGAAGCCAGGGGAAAAAGAAAGGAAAGAAAGAAAAAAGAAAAAGAAAAAAGAAAAAAGAAAAAGATAAAGATAAAAACAGGAAAAAACCCAACAAAGCAAAACAAAAGAACAACAACAAAAAAAACGGAATGTAATCAAATATGTTCAGGCTGGTACATAGATCAGTGCCACACACTAGATTTTGGGCATATTTTTGTCTGTTAGAAGATAGTGCCTCCCAAAATTTTAAAGAAAGAAAAACTTATATATATACAAAATAAGGGTTGATATGATGAAGGGATGGAATATGACTGTAATGATGAAAATTATTAAAAAAAATTATAAAAGGAATTGATAAGTTATTTGAAAAAAGAAAAGAGGATTTTAAAAAAAGAAAGAAAAAAAAAGGGAGAGGATATGTTCAGGCAAGAGAGTAGAACAAAACCATACACTAGAGATTTAGGGTATATTTTGATCTGTTAGAAGAAACTATCTGAAAATTTTAAAGAGAGAACAACTTATATATATATATGCCCAAAATAAGGGTAACTACTATGAAGGGATAGAATATGACTCTAAAAATGAAAAATAAAAATGTTTTTTAAAAAAGGGATTCATAAGATATTGGTTGAAAAAGGGAAAACTAAAAATTCAAAAAAAAATGACAGTTAAAAAAAATTAACTTTGAAAGACTAAAGATTCATGGTAAAAAAGCTATGAATTCTATGTGCATTATTCCCCTAGAGCTGGAATTCTGCCGTTCTCATTGATGGGTAAACTTGGTCTTGGCTGGCTGTTTTTGCCGATCTTCTGGGGGAGGGGCCTGTTGCCATGGTTCCCAAATGCCTTTGCCGGAGGCAGAATTGCCCCACCCTTGCTGGTCCGGGCTAAGTAATCTGCTCGGGTTTGCTCTTGGGAGCTTTTGTTTCTTGCAAGCTTTCCGTACAGATTTGGAGGCTGAGAGTGAAATGGCGGTCTCCCAATGTCCGCCTGGAGGAGCCGAGTACTCGGGGCCCTGCTCCTCAGTGAGCCCCCAGAGAAAAGCAGTCAGTCAGTCCCGTCTCCCCGGTCTCCGGCTGCACTCCGTGCTCACCCAGCCTGTGACAGAGCGTTTCTATCTCTGGCACCCGACCCCGGGTGGAGTCTCCGAACCCAGCTGATCCCTGTGGTGCACTCCCATGCCTCTCCTCCTGGGGAAGGAAGGTGAGTCTCCCCGGATCTGCCGCTTGTTGGGTCCCTGCTGGAGGAGCAGTGGCCTGACTGTGCCCGGATCCCAGTTTATGGCAACCCCAAGCTGAGAGCCTACTCCTCGGCTCTGTCTCTGCACCTGGCTTCCCTGCTCTGATACCTGGGAGCTCTGCTGCACTCAGGCACCCCCGGTCTTTCTGTGACCCCAAGGGTCCTGAGACCACACTGTCCCACGAAGGTTCCATCCCCCACTTAGCCACCAGAGCGACGTCCCACAGCAGAGCCGACTTATAAAAGTTCTGATTTTGTGCTCTGCGGATCTATCACTTGCCAGAAGCGGCTGACGGAGGCCCCTCCCCCGCCGTCTATCCTCCCGAATATCGCCTCAGATTCACTTCTCTGCACGTCCTACCTTCCAGAAAGTGGTCGCTTTTCTGTTCAGAGAGTTGTTGCTATCTTTTCTTCAATCTCCTGTTGAGTTTGTAGGTGTTCAGAATGTTTTCATCCCTATCCAGCTGAATTCCTGAGACCAATACAGGTCTCCTACTCCTCCGCCATCTTGCCCCGCCCCTTCTCTAAATGGAAGTTTTGAAGATTCTTAGTATTGGGGTATTTTCCAATTTTCTGTCTCTCCTTCTATGGGTGGTGGTATCAATATTGGTAGTTTCTGAAATCTTTGCTGTCTTGCATTTGGTCTGTTCTGTACGTGTGCCATTCAAGGTTTAACATGAGAAACCTATGTAAGGGATTTGCCAACTTATGGAGTCAGTCTCAGTAATGTAGATAAACTTACCATTGGAATGTTTCATTCAGAAAGAACTAAAACTTAGAGATGAAACAGCTGTGTTTTGTTTTTTTGTTTTTTTTTCAAACTTAAGCACGTGGAAGAGTCCCCTGTAGAAACTGCTAAAAGACAGGTTGTGGAACTTCAGATTCTGATTCAGTAGGGTGGGGGTGGGCCCCAAGAACTTGCACTTCTAACAATCCCCTCCATGAGGCTGCTATTGCAGGTTTGTGGGCCACACTTTGAGTAGTGTTGGTAGAGAAGGCTTCTCATGGTCTACCCTCTGCCAGACATATAGTTTTATCCCTCTCAGCCCAACCTGCAGTTTGCCTTTATCAAACCTTTTGTGCCCTGGACTAAACTGTCTTTTCCCACCATGTCTGCCTGTCCCATTCTTATTTCTAGAGCTGCTCATCTCTCAGGGGCAGGCAGGAATCTGCAAGAATGTTTAAGTGTATGACCCACTCATCTAGAAGACTGTCCCCATGAAGCCAAGTACCTGCAGGAAGAACCAGTAATCATTTTTGTTGTCACTGCTCATCCTTGTCCTGTTAGAGACTTCAACCCTGCAATCATGCATCCTTCTCACTGGATCACTCCAGTGCTATGCATGCATCATTCTTGTCACTCAATAGTCACTGAAGGTAGTAAGGGTATGGGATGCTGCTGGTACCTCAAGAGGATTGTCCCTAGGACCTTCCTTCTCAGTTGAGCATGGGGCTTCTGACAGCACAGGTCTTAGTTTTCATTAATATAGTACCTTCTGTATTTTCTGCTTTCTACCATTAATTTCTCTTTTTTTAAGTCAAATGTAGACCAAGTGCACAGTTTCTGGAGATAGTACTTCATAATGATTGAGCTTGCTTAGGCAAAAGGAGACAAATTACTTTTGTGATTGACTTAATGATTTTTTAATCTGTGGGAATGTGGGCATGCTGCTTAACCCTTCTGTATCTCTTCTTTATCATCATTAAAATGTGGGACATAATAGTAATTGTGTTTCAGGATTAAGTTAATCGATATAAGATGCCCAACACAGAATGAGATCTCACTAATTTTTCTGTATTATGCTCAATATCACTGTTGTTTCCATATCTGTCTGTACATTATGACTTCAATTTGTAGTGATGAGGGTCTACCCACCAAGCTTTAATGAGCATGGACAGAGGGGATCATACATACCAAAAATGCCAGTTAATTTCCTGCAGGAAGGCAGAAAGATAGTTAGTGTTCAAGAGGATCTAATCAAAATCAGGACCTTTCAGAGCACCTCAATCCCGTGTGCCTAGGACCAAGCAATGTTCAGAGTTCGAAGTTTGGTGATTCCTGGTACTGAGAGATGTTGGGACAGCCATGAAGGCCCCAGGAACTGTGGTCTTTACACATGAGTTATTTCCATTGAAGAGGCAGTAGTGTCATGGAGACCATTTGGGGTCCTGTCCACACTCTGGCATTGAGAGTACAGCCTTGACCACATGTCCCCATGCCTGTCCCATCATGAGGTGTGGTTGGAGAGCATCTCATGTACTTAGTCCTAATAGAAGGCCACATTCTACAGAATAACTCTATCTGATCCTAAGCACTTTAGCTGGAAATCTACCAAGAGACACTTTAGGCTAAGGTTGACACACATTTGATTAGTGTGACCTGCCTGAGCCATTATTCACTTCGCACACATAGTAACTACTAGGAGCATCAAACAGTTAGACCAGATTATGTTCAGTCTCTTCCAAACAGTTGTTTAATTATTAGAATTAAGTATTTAGAAACTTGGTAACAAATATTTGGAAACAAGAGATTGTAATTCCATTATTTTTTCAAGCATGAGCCATGAAGATTTTTTAAAAAGAAGCATATCTTCCTTGATTCCTACAAAACAAATTATAAGACAAATGGGACATTAGCTATGTCATGCTTGATCTAAACTCTGCTGCCTCCCTTAGTGGATTTTTGCAGATTAATGAAGTGATGTTTTTAAAGGTGACAAAATCCCATGCATTAACAATGCAACTGAAAAAAACCTACAACAAAAAATGCAACCAAAATTTTTTCAAATCAATCTTGGAGGAGGGTGTGAAGAATATTATGTAAGGCCAGTATATGAGAGCCATGCTACCAATAGAAATAAAATATAAGCTAAATATATAACTGAGTTTCCTAATAGTTAATTAAAAGAAGTAAAAAAAATGAAATTAATTTTAATATTTTATTTAACATAGAATATTTCAAATTATTTTATTTCAACATGTAATCAATGTACAAATATTAATGAGTTATTTGCATACTTTTTTCATATTGTTTTCAAATACATAATATATATAATATTTACATATCATTATAATATTTACATACCATATATAATATATTGGGTATAATATATAATATAAATAATAAATATATGAAAATATATGTATATGTCATATATTTATTATATATTTATATATAATTATATATTATTATATATTATAATGTATAATAATGTAAATTATATATAATTAAATATATAAATATATTTATTTATATATTTATATATTTTATGTATTTGCATTTATATGTTTATATATTTATAATATGTATTTTATAAATATATTTATAAAGTATATTTATATTTTATATATAAATATATAATATATATTTTATATAAACATATTTTATATAAACAGATAAATATATATATAATGGAATACTATTTAGCCATAAAAAATAACGGACAAGGCAGTTTTTCAAGAGAAAAGTAAGAATTTCTTTGTCCTTTTCCTAGTTACTTCCTGGCTTGTGTGTGCCCCCAACAGTTTCTTTAGACACGTGTCACTGTAGGTCTTTATGACTTTGCTTTCTGCTCCACCGTTCTAGAGCATTCTGCCTGACCTATGGAGTGAGGATTATTATGGTGGGAAAGGCCAAGTGCAAGCCCGTAGAACTACCTATACCTAGCAAAACAGTAAAGCCCAAACACTACCACATTCCTGGAGGGATTTCAGAATCAGTGCCCAAACAAGGCCTTGAAAGATGCAGGGGTGGTGCTTTGTACCATATCCCCATTCAACTCATTTATTTGGTGTATGCAGAAGAAAGATGGATCTTGTATAATGACAGTGGATTATCACAGTCTTCACCAGGGTGACTACAATGGCAGCTGCTATCCAAATGCTGTTTCATTGCTTGAGCAAATTGGCATATTCTTTAGTACCTGGTATGCAGCTGGGACATATATTATTTTCCATCCTTGTTAATAACAACTACTAGAAGCAGTTTGCTTTCAGCTGGCAAGGCCAGCAATACACCATCACTTTCCTACCTCAGGGGAATATTAACTCTTCTGCACTTTGCCATAATTTAGTTTGTAAGCCCTTGATTGACTTTCCCTTCTTAAGATACCACACTGGCTTTTTACACTGATGACATTATGCTGATTGGACCTAGGGAGCTAGAAGCCTATATTACTGATAACATTATGTTGCCTGGACCTAGTGAGCAAGAAGTAATAACTACTCTAGACTCTGGTAAGGCATATAAGTGCCAGGAGGTGGGAAATAAATCAGACTAAAATTCATAGTTTTCCATCTCAATGAAATTCCTATGGGCCTAGAGATATGGAGCATGTTAAGCTCTCCCTTCTAAGGTCTTGAAGGATAAGTTATTGCATCTGACCCCTCCTTCAACCAAAAAAGAAGCACAATACCTAGGGGGACTCTGGATTTTGGAGGCAGTACATTCCTTGTTTGGGTGTGTTACTCTGTCCCATGTGCCAAGTGATTTGAAAAGCTGCTAGTTTGATAGGACCAGAATAAGAGAAGTCTTGCAACAGGAAGAATGAAGGGGGGGAAATCAGAGGGGGAGACGAACCATGAGAGACTATGGACTCTGAAAAACAAACTGAGGGTTCTAGAGGGGTGGGGGGTGGGGGGATGGGTTAGCCTGGTGATGGGTATTAAAGAGGGCACGTTCTGCATGGAGCACTGGCTGTTATACACAAACAATGAATCATGGAACACTACATCCAAAACTAATGATGTAATGTATGGTGATTAACATAACATAATAATAATAAAAAAAATACACTTTAAAAAAAAAAGGAGAAGGCTTGCAACAGACTCCAGCTGCTATGTTATCTGCCCAGCCCTTTGGGTCATATGATCCAGCAGATCTGCATTGGTTGAAGGGTCAGTGGCAGATAAGGATGCTGTTTGGGGGCTTTGACAGGCCCTCTATGCATCAATAGCAGTGCAGGGCTTTGGGATTCAGAGTGGAGCACTGCCATCCATCAAGGATAGCTACTCTCCTTTTGAGTGACAGCTCTTGGCTCATTACTGGACCTTTGGAGAGACTGGAAGCACAAGTAAGTTACATGAATAAGTGGTCCAGATGGTCATGGTTCCCTCTCCTGCCACACTGTCTTCTCTCTCCTGCCACACTGTCTTCTCTCTCCCAGCCTCACCTATGGCCTCATGAGGAGCTCCCTACAATCAGCTGACAGAGAAGAGAAGTCTCAATCCTAGTTTACACATAGTTCTGCATCATATGCAGGTACCACCTGAAAGTGGTCAGAATATATATATATATATATATATATATATATATATATATATATATATATTCTGGAAAATCCTGACTAGTACAGGGAGTGAGCCCAGTGAGCCCTCTCCATCAGTGAGGAGAGCTCTTCTCACAGTATCTCTCTGTGTGACCCCAAGAATGGAGAAAATTGTTCTCATGTTCTCATCAGTACAAGAGCATGCTCTGTCAGCCCATCATAATACTGTGACCCTTACGTGCTGGGCCCTGCTGATGGTCTGAGCTGGCAGGATAGCTGACCACCAGTAAGCTCTGGAGATTGCTGGGTGTTCGTCCCATGCTGGTCCCTACCTAACAGCACAGAGACCCTGACCAGGGAACCGTAAGTGCTGCTGGGGGAGGCACACTGGCAGAGCAGTGTACCTCTTGCTCATTGGGCTTCCTGGACCACAGGCCAACCTCTGGCTGCCAGTCCCTGTACACAAGCCTAGTGGAACCCTTGGGAGTGCTGGAAATCCCCTCCCTGTAACAACCCACTACAATGGCAATGGCAGATACATCCCAGCCCTCTGTCCCTTGGTAGGATGACTCTTGGAGCATGTTCTACATAGATTATCAGGTGGCCTTGTAGGATTGAGCTCCTGTCATCACAGTGCTAACTGGCTTAACAACATACACTTCCTTGTCATCCATCTCTTGCTTGTCTCCCTTTCCAAATGGGTGTTTCCATTACTGATGTTTCTTGTCCTCTGAATAAACTGTTAGCACTAGGGTCTGTGTCTCAGGTTTGCATTTAGGGGAAACCCACATGAAGACAGGCAGGCTGTGGAGAGGGATATTATGATGTGAGGCATCTCATCCTTGTGTCCATCAGACTCAGGCGGAAGGAGCCAAGGCCCACAGAGCAGAGATGTCATGGCACCCAGGCCCGGCAATATTGCCCCTCCTGAGGATAATGATATTCATTTCAATAGCAGCAATGGCACCTATTGTGAGGCCACTACCTTTCAGATCTTGCTACACTTAATCCATATGACAATGCTGACTGTCCTTGCTGTTAAGGGAACTATAACCCAGGGATGTTAAGTAATTAAAGTTCTCAGCTAGAAAGCTGTGTAGATGGATTGGAATTTAGACATAAGTGACTTAATGAAAGTTTTTTCTTTCTTGAAGTCTTTCCCAATCTGTCTAGTCTGAGATAACACAGAAGTACTTAGACTTAAGTGTCAGACAGATGGGGCACAGTGGCGACTGGATAAGGGCAATTCATGGCCTGCCAAAACTATGCAGACATGTTGATGCATGCAGTTTTGGCACACGGTGAGCTTGCTCCTGATGCAAAAGCCATTATTGATGAGAGGTGTTATGTATAGAAGGCTCTATCTAAAATAAAGTAATCACAACATAGTTTATCATAGGAAGTACTGGACACAACCCAAATGCTGTGTATTTGGTGATTAGACAAATAAACTACTAAATTCACCAGCACAATACTAAGCAAGTGTTACAATGAAATGTAAAATTATTTCAATGGCAGGGGGAAATAAACATCACATGCTAAGGGAAAAGACAGGTTACAAAAGAAACTAATAATGACATGTTATGAGTATGTACTGAACAAAATATTATATCAATATACATAAGAATGTATTGATAAAAGTGTCAGGAATCCCTTGGGTCATGGGATTTCTAGGGACTTTTATTTTCATACTTGATCTTTACTGAGTTTTCTACAATGAATACATAAATATATATTTTACAAAACATTCTCTGTTCCTTAACCAAAACTCAAAAGTAATTTCTGAAAGATAGTTTATTAAGGTGGAAAACTATTGAGACAAAGGATGTATGAAGTCATGTAGTGAAGGGATCAGAACAGGCAATAAAATACCATTAGTTAGGCTTAGTGCTGAGCTTAACGTTCTACAAAGATGGCCTTTTATCACTTGTTTTCTGCAGAGGAAACCATTCTGATCCTATGAGAAAAGAAGCCAGAATGCCTACTTCCCGAACTCTGGTGTGCCCTGTGCTAGAGACATCAGCTGCTCCAGAGGGTTCCTTGGGATATGTCTTACTGTGTAGAGCCTCAGGAAGAGCAAAGGATCCTGGTATTTCTGGCAAGAATATCCCATCTGACCTCTGCTGGGATTCCTACTGGCCCCACAGGGCAAGGATAGATGCCATCATTTTCACCCAGGTGGCTCATGGCTCAAAGTGCAATTAAGTTTCAATAAATTCAGTGATAAGAGAAGGAATGAAAACAATAAAGAAGAGGATTCATTGTCTGTACAAGGTCAGGGAACCAGTCCCTGTTTTCTTAAAGAATTAATTGCAATCCCCCCCAGAGCTTGATTCAGGCGCAAATGCCCAGTGGAAAGAAGGCTGAGAAAGTTAAAGAGGTTTCCTCATCCATATCTTCACCCACCCTCTACTACTTAATCCATCCCTTTGAAACTCTTGGGCTTGGACCATGAAGAGTGGGCCATGCCTCTATAACTTGGAGTCCCCAGTTGAATTATATCTTTTGGGAATGTTCTTAAGGTAAGAACAAAAGCATGGCAGGATTCATATTCATACCTACAAACAATAGTGAAGACTCTTGTTATACCCATTTTGCACCCTTCTCTTCCTCTGCCCCTAAGAAAAATATGGGTCAATAAAAGATTGTCTCTCAAAGACATAATTCAATGTGAATATTGGGAAAAAGAGAGGAAAAAAAAAAAAACCCAAACAAACAAAAACGGGCTGACCTCAGCCAGATCAGTACTCTCACTAAACCCCTTCTCCCAACATTTAATTCAAGTATGGTTTGACTGCAAACAACATAGTTAAGTATGCTTGTTCAAAGATTCATAATTGGAGATTCTCCATAACTTGTTCAAAGGGAAATTAGAACATTTTCTCCACTTATGCTGAAGACTAGGGAAAGACGCAGTATGGGAAGGTAACGACATAAAGAACTGATCTTTCTGAGGATGTTCCAGTGGGGCCCCAGTGTTGGGGTGACAAATAATTACATTCATCCCTCTCCCCAGATTGTTGCATAGATCACTGTTGTTCCTATCTGGGATAAAACAGAAGGACAGAGTGTGAAATGATTCCCCTGAAGCCACACAGGTTGTTGATGAAGGTGTTGGGTCTGTCACCCAGGTTCCCTGACCCTGCCCACTGTTCTTTCCTGCACACCACCCTGGTCTCCTCACATCGCATCCACTTCACAAATTTTTGGTCTTGTCAAGAGTTTTTGCAATAACAGCCATCTCACTAATGGTCCAAAGGAGAGAGGTGTTCTGGTCAGCCTGTTCAAGAATGGCCCTCATGACAGGCTCTTAGCCTTAACCAATAAATCATGTAGTTCTGTGAGCAACACAGCCTGCCCAGATATTGTTCGTAGCTTAGCACTTCTTTATTTATTAAATAAGAATATCAGTATTATTATTAAATAATATGAATCAAAATAATAGTAATCAAAATGAACAGACTTCTTCCTGTTGGATATCATGTTGTTCAACTTATAATTAACAAATGTCCTTCACAAATCCAGTAACTGATTAGTAACTGATTCATTTGATGGGGGCAGCTGTGTCAATTTGTGTGCAAATGTTTCAGAGGAATGAAGCCCTTTGGAAGAAATCTATGACCATCTACACTTCTCAGGTAACAATGATACAAGGGCCTATTCTTTATTCAGACCTCCACTATTTGGAAACTGAGAAACCAGCTGTGTATCTACCTTGAGTTGTTGAACATAGAGATGGAAAAATGGGTGCACATCTACTTTTCTTCACTTTATAGATGAGGAGACTGAATGCTGAAGTCATTAAATTAATTATGAATAGATCCAAGTCCAGAACTCAGACCTCATTCCACACTTGTACTCACTGCTGTGTGAAGGGGAAGGAGCTGAGGGACTGTGAAGAAGGATACTGAAATGCCTTTCCACATCACACAGTCATTTTTTGAGCAGTTGCCCTGTGTACAACTCTGGCACAGACCAAAGTGCTTTAAAAATTCTCCACTTGTTCTGCATTTCCCAGCATCTTCTGCAATTAGATTGGAGTCATATGATTGATTCTGACCAATGGGTTGTGAATAGAGTGATGCCTGAGACACTTCTGGACCCAAACATATAGGAGCTGCTGTGCAGCCTTCTACTGTCTCCTGCCCAGTGATCCTATAAGCCATCTACCTCTGTAATGGTGCTACAGCCAGAGGGAGCTTGGATTTCTAGGTCATAGAGTAGAGGATGATCTCATCAGCCTACCTTAGACTTTGAGTGTATGAGGGAAAAAAAAACAAAAACAAAAACAAAAAAAAAACACACAAAAAAAAACCTGGGTGTTCTAAGCTACTGAGTTTCAAGAGTTCTTGTTACTGCAGTGTGTCTTAGAGTAACCTGACCAATATAACAATACTGCCTTCAGAAATATGGGGAGTAATAAAAGGCATCAGTATAACTCACTATTTGATCTACTATAATGGTTCTCAGTCTGTAGTTCTTGGACTAGCAGCATCATCATCAACTGGGCAAGCATTAGTTTTCAAGCTCCATCCCAGCCCTATAGATTGCTGCAGCCTAGAATTTTAGAGCCATTGATCTAAAAGGTGACACAAGCACAGCACATCCACAGTTTTTCCAGGTACCTGTATTTGCAATAAGTACCTCAGGAGATCAAGGACCTTCTGACTGAATTCATTGGTCCTTTTGTTGATGCATTCTCTTCTATCTCTGACCACATCTGAAAGCAAGAGCATCATTCCACATTTCCAGCTGCTTTCTGTCTCCCCCAAAAAACCTCATCAACTGATAATGGGTCAAACCCTAGGGGCGCCTGGGTGGCTCAGTCATTGAGCGTCTGCCTTCGGCTCAGGTCATGATCCCAGGGTCCTGGGATCGAGCCCCACATCGGGCTCCCTGCTCTGCGGGAAGTCTGCTTCTCCCTCTCCCACTCCCCCTGCTTGTGTTCCCTCTCTGGCTGTCTTTCTCTCTGTCAAATAAATAAAATCTTAAAAAACAAACAAACAAAAAAAAACCCTAGACCAAAGGGAACAGGTCTAATCCCTCTTCCATATGGGACATATGGAAGATACATATTTGAGGGCAGGTCTTGGGTTCTCTTGACTCCTGTCCATCTTTTCTGCTGGCTAGAGCCCCCCGTTCATAAAGGGCAGAAATGCCATATTTCTAAAGAGCTGAAATTACATGCTTTCCAGGGAGGGTCCATAATTTACTCCCGCAATTGGGTATTTGGAGTCAAAGTTTAGAAATGACACAAAAGAGTACATGGGAAGATGCTTAAGATGCCACCATACTTGGCAAATCTCAAACCACCTTCTGGACATGGTTACAAGGGAGAGCCAAGCAGGTTCCCTAGGCACAGATAAGCGAATCTTCCACCAGACATGAAGGTCCACGGAGCCCAATATTTCTTTTGATTTTTAATTTTTCCCTTGAAACACTTGTTTCTCATGAAACACAATGGTACTAATTAGTATTGCATGTAGAAGAAATGTTCTCTTGTCAAAAGTTAAAGCAAGCCTTCAAACACCTAACATCATGTTTGGAGTAAGAAACAGTGAAGCTGAAACACAAGACAATTACATGAGGCTAATGTCCAGTTTAGGTCATTGCCTTTAAAAAAGAGATTGGTATGGGGAAGAGGTGGGGATTGGAGAGGGGATTAAGAGAGGAACAGACCAAGTGATTAAAAAAAGAGAGGCTGGCAATTACAGGAAAAGGTTAATGGCGTGGAGGCCACTTTTCTGGCAGAGAGGGTCCAGGGGACAGATTAGTGATGGTCCTTGAGCTTACGAGAGATTATGATGAGGAACTCTGCAATGATTTGCTTCCTCCCCAGAAGCACAGAAAGGGAAGAAATGGACTGGCATTGTAACAACAGCAACAAAAATGTTCAGTTAAAAAGATAAGAAAGAACTTGACAGTAAAAGCATTTTAATCATCCAATAGGCTCCAGAGAGCAGGCTCCAAACCTTGAAGAGAAATGACCCATCTTGGACACTGGGGCAGACAACACTAACACTCCCAACACATGCTTCTGAAGCCCTTTGCCGCCTAGTACAGACAGATTCTGGTGCATCCTCACCCCCACCAGCCAGCACCCAGTCTCTTGATCAGAGGGCTGCACATGCCATGAGTGAGGTCCACTTTGCTTGTGCCCACAGAAAACCACAAGTGCCTGGAAATGCATACTCCCAGATTTTAACCAATGACTAATGGGGGCAGAAACAGCAACATTACAGCTTCCTTGTCCCTGATTGAGATAACTCTGGGGTGTGAACTACACTGTTCGCAGAGGTTACTGCAAACTAAACCAAATCTGCTCTCTTCTGTGGGCTTTGACTGATATCTCATCCCTGCTGGTTCCCATTCTTCATCCCACCACTGGCATTTCTTGGGAACTCTTCCTAAAACAATAACTTTCATGTGAAACCTCATCCCAGCATCTGCTTTAGGGGAGTCCAACCTTTGACAAAACATTGGCTAATTTTTGCTGCATAACAAACTATCCCACTTTTGTGGCTCAGAACAGCTACCTTTTATTGAGCTCATGATTCTGTAGCTTCGTGATTTGTGCTGGGCTCAGCTGAATGGTTCTTTTGGTCTGGAAAGGACCCGTACGCTGCAAAATGGACATGATACTTGCTGTTCTTCCCATTTATAAGTGGAATCTATTTCCCACATCTTTAATCTGGGCTTGTCTTGTGACTCGTCTTGGACAATAGGATACAAAAGTTTTCAAGATATGAAATCAACTCAGGTCATCTACTTACTCAACACACAGGGCAACTTCTTGGTGTTGGGCATTGGCCACTTGTTGGAGTAACCCTGTGCCCTGTTTGTTTTTCATGTGTTTCTTCAATATGCAGTTATAATGTCTGCATAGTATGCTTTGATATATAGTTTTAGTCTAAAATAGTAGGTCTTACATTTCTCTTAAATTTTTTTGGACTCAGGATTTCCTTTTAGAATTTTAGGAAAGTTCTCCCCCAGAAGTACACATACTTAAAAATTTTGTAGACAGTATAATTCTGAACTTCCCTGAAGTCTATCCATGGTCTCCATAAATCCTCAAGTTAATATCTACCCTGGAGGATCTAATGTAGTTAAACAAGAGAAAGCCTGGCCTTTAGAACCTTTTCCCCCAAATGTGCCATATTCCTCAGTTTTCCAAAGGATTCAACTGCGAGGTAAGTAGGAGACTTGGCAGCCTGTCAGGGGACCAGGAGGGAGAGAGCTGACAGGAGTACTCCCAGGTTGAAGAAGGCCAGAGGAGAAGGTGCCAGCTTAACTCGGAGGGCACATGAGGACCCCAGGCTGATACAGCATTGCCAGTTCCTAGGACCTGCTCCAGCAGATGCTGCCAGTGCCCTGCACTCTTCCTTCACCTCTTCCACAGGAGTATGGTCCCCAAATGTCCACCTCTGTATCTTTTTGCCTGTCAGTCTCTTGGGATGGCAGCTGGAAGGGCCAGGGAACCAGTACCCCAGGAGCAGTCCTCAACTAGTGACAGATGTAAATCAGTGGGCAAATGTCCAGATCTCCCCTGACTAGGAGGCACAGGTTTCCATGAAGGATTCCCACAGTGGGAAGCTTCCTGATAATAGACACTTCTCTGACTGCCCAGCCAGGCTTGTCTCTCTCCCATCTCTGCCCCATATATGAACAACAGTACATGTTGAAATAAGCCACATGCACTTGTTTCAGGGTCTATTTCTGGGGAACCTTAAGGAAGGCAGCAATTTTCTAGCATCACCTTCCAGTGTGTCAGGTGGGTGGCTGATAGGGTCAGTGTGGTTGGTGACATGGGTTTCCAGGTGGGCTGTCTTATGTGAGTGGTTCTACAGGCAGAGCTGGGGTAGGCAACAGGGTCAAGCTCTTGGTAGGCACCAGGTTGGTTGTAGCATCCAGTGTGCTGGAGTTTGGAAAAGGGCTCCATCACCCAGTGGGAAATGGAGAATGAGATCAGGAACCCAAGTTCCAGTTTCACCTGAGCTGGGGCCACTTGAGGGATCTTGTGGAATAAGGCAGCTTGGGAGTAAGACTGGGTGTTTGGGACACAAGAGGCCAGGTGCTGGGCAGTGGGACAGATGGCAGCCACTTTGCTTGGAGCAGGTGCTTGACAGTGTCAGGACTAGACAAGGTAGGGCTTGAGGTATAAGCACTTGGTGTGCAGGTGGCATCTGACAACAGCAGCTTAGGGTTTGTTTTCCCGGTGCTGTGGGGTGGGGACAGGCAGCATGGATCAGAGGCAGCACAGGTTACCAGCATGGCCTTGGCTGCAGGCTGGGCATCTGAGGTTCATTTTGAGGGTGGGGGGAGCCAATGCTGAGCAGGGGCTGCAGTGCCTGCCTGGGCTGGGGTGCAGTTATAGCAGGATCCAGGGAAATCTTTTCCCCACAATGACATGTGACCTCCAAGTGCAAGGATCCCACACCAAGGGAAGTGTCTTCTTTTCTCCAATAAACCCCACAAGGGAAGGGAGGAAAGGAGTGAGGCACAAAGAAGGAGAAGACTATAGGACACCACTGTACACACAGGGTAACAGCAAACAGAAATAAGGTAAAATGGAAGATTGGTAGAATAGGTGAAGAACAACTGGTATGTCTGGCCCTGAGAGCAGCCCTCCACCTGATCCTTCTGCATGGTTGGAAGACCCAGGAGTGTTCTAAACCCTTATTCCATAAAACAAATACTCACAGGCTGACAGCAGTATTTATTCTACGTAATAATTAGCATGGTTAGTGGTAGGAGAGTGAGGACCAGACATAAGGAATGGTCAGCTGGGATCTAACATTTATTGATCAGTGGACACCTCCCTCCTGGTCATCTGCTGTCATCAACATTGTTTTTCCAATCTAGTAATACATCTGTGTCCTAAGAGCTGACATTTGCTTAAACCCAGCAATTAGGAAATGTCAGTTTGCATCTGATATGATTTATGTGGGTCGCAGCCTCCCTCAACATTCATTTAAAATGCTCATGACTGTCTCAGGTGGGACAAAATCAGACATGGCATTTTCCACTTGACACCCTGCCTGTGATTGTGGCCTTGGTCTTATTCCAGGAGTCCACTGTGCAGGCTGCAGTGGCCTCTCAGCTTGCCTGTGGCATTTTCATGAACACTAATGGGGAATAGGGCCGCCCTCACCTCCTGTCCTCAAGAAAACCCTGACATCTGATCAGGCACAAATTCACTTCTGCCCCATGTTGCCTTTAGAACTCAGGGCCCACATCCACATTGGGAGGATCATATCCAAGTGTCCCAGGAGCTGAGCCTCTCTCTCTGTCTCTTACACACAGCATGCAGCATGCAGCACACAGCACACACACACACATACACACACACACACGAATTTACATGCATTTTTATCATTCCCCTCCTGTAATACATGGTGGCAGGTTGAAACTAGCAAGGATCACACTTTGCACACAGGAGTAAAAGTGAGGGTTGTTTTGGAATTAGCCAGAACTGGGGTCAATATTGATTGGATCTGTCACATTATGTGACCTCTTTAGGTCACACTGGATTTGCCGTATAATGGAGAACATTTAAGTACTTGCTTCCTAAAGTTGTTATAAGAATTAAAGATACTGTATGAAAAGGGCTTAGTGTGTTACCTAAATCATTGTTTTTTCTTTTTACTTCATTCATTGTTTTAACTGATTTTTTTTAACTCTTTAAAACATAACCCGTGAGTTGGTCATGAAATTAGTTTAGCGCATTATAGCCAACATTTCTAAAAAGTGACAGAATTAAATAGAAGATATCAGAGTACATTGCATATTTACAGCATGTTCTATTTTCAAAAATAGCCTCAATAAATCTCACATCCCATGTGCTCCTCTATGGCAACTTTTTGCTCTTCCGCCAAGAGGTGAGGTCTAATTTCCCCTCCTCTTGAATCAGAGCAAGCCTATGATTACTTGGAGCAACAAAATGTGGTAGAAGTGACCTGTGGTTTCTGAGTTATAAAAATGTCACGTCTACCTTGTCAGCTAGAACCTTTAATCTTGGAGCATGATACTGCTATGTTACAAGTCAGGCTACCCCGAGACTGCCACGTTATGATGAAGCCCATGCCACATGGAGAGGCCACGTGCAGGTGCTCTAGTCCTAGGCACTGAGTCATCCCAGCCCAGGCACTGGATGTGAGTGAAACAATTTTGGAATCCTCCAGATTAACCTATATGCCAGCTGATAACCATTGAGTGGTCATGGTTGGTGCCACAAGGAACAAAATAATTGCCCACCTACACCCTGCTTGCATCCCACAGAATTCATGAGTATAACACAATGGTAACCATTTTAAGTCTACATTTTGGGGTAACTTGTTATTTCAGTGTGCATCCTGGCTAAGAAAGTAAAAAGTATTCTTTACTATGTGTCTAACACTTAAAAAAAGTTTGAAAACTTCTGGTTTAGACCAAAGTGAGTGTGCAAGTGTTCAATACATTTTAGTTGTTATTACCTTAAAATTGTTTTAGGTATGCCAAGATTTCTGACAATCTTTATTATGTTTTCACCCTTAGAGGAGTTGTATATGTAACCTTGGGCAAGTCACTTAACTTCTCTATACTGTTCTTCACCAGCACGCTGACAATAACAGGACCTACCTTACAAGGCTGTTTCGAAGTTTAAAAGAGTTAACATTTCTCAGAGCTATGCCTAGAACAGGGCAAGCCCTATATAAAGGTCTTTTAAATTGAATACATAAGTCACTGGGTGGGAATTATTTTTGTGGTAGTGATAAGGGAAATAGGGGTGAGAAAAAAATAAGAGACTTGTCTGGGACAAGAGTCAGTAGTGGGGAAAACAGGATTTGAACCTAGGTCTTCTGGATGTACAGTGGGTATTCTTTGCAGCATTTAGTGGGCTCCCTAGGCACCCCACTCAATAGTGTGATGGAATCAGTGCATTTTATAGCTCCCCATTTGGAGCCTGAGAATTCTGAATCAGCCAGGTCCTCCAGAGAAACAGAGCCAGATACATGTATAAGATCCTATAGAAGGCATATAAAAGAAAATGCATTATGAGGAACTGGTTCCTGAAAATATGGAGGCTGAGAATTTCCATGATCAGATGTCTACAGAGTATAGACCCAGGAAAGGCAGTGATGTGAAGATGAAAACCTAAGAACCTGGGGTGCTTATGGTATAAATCCCAGTCTGAGGGCAAAAGAAGATTAAAGAGAAGAAATCACATTCTTTAGGACAGCAACTACCTGCTACATTTCAACCCAGATCATTGTGATTGCAGCACCATAAGTCTTAGATGCCAGAAACAGCATTCACTAAGGGACTGCACATTTAATTTTCAAATGAGAAACTAAACAAAGCCAAGATCACACACCTGAGACTCTGTTTTGTAGGTTCAGCAGGAACATCTTGTTCATGTTCCCTTGATCTGGGTCCAAATATCCATTTTGTCCTGTCATTGAATTTTGCACTCTGACTCACTGTGACATTTGCCTTTTGGATCTATACAGCAGTGATGCACACCGACTCCAGTATCTGGAAAGCAAACACAGCAGATCCTGCTACACTGACCTGGCAAAATTCTAGAAATGCCTCTAGAAGATGAATTTTTCCTGAAGATACCTGAGCATGTGTGTTGTGGTCTCCCTCTGAGCACAGCTCACACTGATTTCTGGAAACTACAGAAAAGAAAAGAAGGATGGGGCTTACTGAGCCACACCAAGGGGAAACAGAAGCAGATGGCAGTGTGAATCTGGGGAGCCTCTGTGTCATTAGAGCCCACAGGCAAGTCCATTTCCCAAACCTCACTCACCAGGTTTTTGGGGAGGGCTGACTCAAAAGCTGACCTCTTGCTTAGCTCTGTCCTCAGGGAAGAGCAGCCTGGCATTCTACAGGATTTGCTTCTGGAGTCAAAACATTTTTTCTCAGTTGCAGCCTGGTGCATTATAGTCCCATTTATTAAATTGCAGACCTCCAACACCTGACTCAAAATCACCTGATGGGGGTGCAAAATGAAATATAAACTGTCAAATCAACAAATATGTTTGTTCTTGACTTTGTGGAAAGATTCTCTAATATTTAAGACAGAACTTTCCCTCTTTGAATCTTATAGGTGTGGCACAATAAGCTAGGAGAACATTATAGAAGAGCTGTTACACTCAAAGAAGGTTTGATGATGAAGACAAGGCTTGAGCATAACTTTGCAACTTTCCACTAATCAGAATTCAAAGTATGAGTATTGATGGAAGCCAAATGGAATCTCTTGTGCAAGATTCTGGAAATATCCTCTCCTTCATCTGAAGCCTTAGGCTCATTTTGTCCTTTACTGTGAATAAGGTTGTCAGCAGATGCTTAATATCTTTGCTTAAATTTCACATTCCTGGCTTTGGATGGTTTTAGATCAAGCCCGGTAAGAAAACCCCACAAAATACAAGAAAAGGTTTGCTGAACTAACCTTCAGAGAAGGAAAGCAACCCCTCAAATGATAAATCTATTCTCTATTCTGATATCACTGCTTGGAGTGTTCATTTCTCCCCCTGAAAACAGGGATGCCATCCTTGTTCTTCCTCAGTAAGATTGCATGAGTATCTTCATCTCTTGAGGAAGGGGTTCCATTAGTGCCTGGAGCCTTCCTGTGGGAGGAAGCTGGGGCTGACATGGCTGGAACTCCACACTACATTAAAATGCATTACAATGAATCTGAGTTTTGGTAATCATCATAATTAAGTGTTCATATTATATCAGGATGCTGATTAAGTGGCTTCAATTTTATAGGTATGACTCTTAATGATCTTTCTTTTGACTGATAAGAATGCGTTAAGCTTCAGAATAAATTGGGGATTCCTACACTCGTGGTAGGAATTATACAAAGCCACCAAGTGTCTGGGGACAAAAACTTCTCCATTGGTGATCAGCAAAGAGCAAAGGAAAGTATTCTAAACCAAGTTTATTCCAGAGATGCCAATGTGCCAGATAAGAGATGACTGCAACAAAGCCAGCCTGTTTTCTGGAATCTAATGGTTGGAAGTGGTAGTGGAAATTGTTTTGCTTTTTCTAAAGGTATGTCAGAGAGGCTTCAAATTTTTCTGCCTCTCAAAATATTGACACATCCAGTGGATGTCTAGTGAGCAGGGGGAAGTGGGCGAGAAACAAATGCCCAAAAAGCCAGAAGTAGAGTATTCTGCCCTTAGCTCCTGCCCCATCCCTGTCACTGCATTGTGTTGACTCCATGATTATCAGGGAACTTCTCCTGATGCCCTCCAGACATTACCTAATGCATCCTGCAAAATGCATGCAAAGAAATAACATAATGTTTAATTTGAAATCAACTATAGTATTCCTGAAAAAAAAAAAAGATAAAATATGTATTCTTTTGTCCTTTTCATGCTTAAAATACCCATAGCTTCCATTATCTAACCCAGAAAAGGGAGGTCACAGCCAAAACATGGAAAGAAACAGAAGTTTATGTTGGCTTTTCATTTTTCTGGTGAGCTAATGGAGGTTTATGGGTTTTTTAGCTAATTTTGACTATATACAATTTTTGTCTTACATACAAAGACCTGAGAACTTAGGCCTATGAATCCCACATGCTCTCCCCCCATCTCCCCCCAGAGCTTTATAACTAAACTCATCATAACCCCTCTTGATATAAGAGATGACCACTCTCCTGAAAGTCACCCACCCCAGAAGCAGGAAGGTCATCATTATTTCCTCTTGCTTTTTCACTGCCTCATCTAGTCACCAAGAGCATGTTTCCATGTCTTTCCTGTGCATCTCCTCCTCTCTGTCCTTACTGAAATGGCCTTAACAGGGTCATTGTCTCCGACCTTGACTATTGCATTTTCTCCTAATTTCTTTCATGATTATAATACTTACTCTATTTAGTTACCAGGATGGATATTGTGTTATACAATACGATAATATTTACCCTTTGTTTAAAATCAATGCATTTAATTCTCCCAGTAAAAAGCAAAAATTCATTAGCCTAGTTTAAAATGTTTTCCATGATTATCATCTATCTCTCACCTGCTAAGCACTCTCAGAACTCCGGTTATAAAGAAGTTACACACTTACCCAATGTTCCCATGCTGTTGAACACACATAGGATCATGTCAGCTGCTTAAAGTCTTCAGTGGCTTCCTATAGTTCTTAGAATAAATGTCCAAGTTTTAACATGATCTATTAGCCATAGCATGGCCTAAACTCTGCTTTTCTGCCCAATGATGTGTTATACCTCATCTCCTCCCTGTATTCTAGATATTCCAGCCTAGCCTAGACTTACTTTCTTTTGAGAGATCAGTTGTCACCTCCTCAGGGAAGACTTTGCTGAATTTTTTCACTGAGTCAGAGTATCACATATGTCTGCTTTGTGGTACTTAAACTATAGCTATAAATTTATGTTTATTTTTTTATGCATAAAAATAAAACTTTTTTTATTCCCACTTCTACAAACAGAAAATGATTCTAAGATTAAGAAAAGTCTTCCTAGTAGAGGTCAAATCCAGCTAATTGTCAGGAAAACATGGTCAGAAGAAAGAGCCAAGGGTATGATTATATAACATTTTTTAAAGACTTCAGCAAGACTGAAGGTGATGTCTCACAAACTCTTATTTTTTTAAAATTTTATTATGTTATGTTAGTCAACATACATTACATCATTAGTTTCTGATGTGGTGTTCCATGATTCATTGTTTGCATATAACACCCAGTGCTCCATGCAATACGTGCCCTTCTTAATACCCACCACTGGGCTAACCCAATCCCCAACCCCCTCCCCTCCAAAACCCTCAGTTTGTTTCTCAGAGTCCATAGTCTCTCATGGTTCATCTCCCCCTCTGATTTCCCCTTTTATTTTTCCCTTCCTACTAAGCTCTTTTTTTTTTTTTTAAACATATAATGTATTATTTGTTTCAGAGGTACAGGTCTGTGATTCATCAGTCTAACACAGTTCACAGCAGTCACCATAGCACATAACCTCCCCAGTGTCCATCACCCAGCCACCATATCCCTACCACCCCCCACCACTCCAGCAATTCTGTTTGTTTCCTCAGATTAAGAATTCCTCATATCAGTGAGATCGTATGATACTTGTCTTTCTTTGACTGATTTATTTTGCTTAACATAATACCTTCTAGTTCAATCCACATCGTTGCAAATGGCAAGATTTCTTTTTTTTTTTTTTTGGTGGCTACATAATATTCCATTGTGTATATACACACCACATCTTCTTTATCCATTCATCTGTTGGTGGACATCTTGGCTCTTTCCATAGTTTCGCTATTGTGGACATTGCTGCTATAAACATCGGGGTGCATGTACCCCTTTGGATGCCTACATTTGTATCTTTGGGGTAAATACCCAGTAGTGCAATTGCTGGGTCATACAGTAGCTCTATTTTCAACTTTTTGAGGAACCTCCATACTGTTTTCCAGAGTGGCTGTACCAGCTCGCATTCCCACCAACAGTGTAGGAGGGTTCCCCTTTCTCCGCATCCTCAACAACATCTGTTGTTTCTTGACTTGTTATTTTTAGCCATTCTGACTGGTGTGAGGTGGTATCTCATTGAGGTTTTGATTTGGATTTCTCTGAGTAATGTTGAGCACTTTTTCATGTGTCTGTTGGCCATTTGGATGTCTTCTTTGGAAAAATGTCTGTTCATGTCTTCTGCCCATTTCTTGATTGCATTATTTGTTCTTTGGGTGTTGAGTTTGATAAGTTCTTTATACATTTTGGATACTAGCGCTTTATCTGATATAACATTTGTAAATAATTTCTCCCATTCTATCAGTTTTCTTTTGGTTTTGAGGACTGTTTCTTTTGCTGTGCAAAGCTTTTTGTCTTGAAGTCTCAACAGTTCATTTTTGCCCTTGCTTTGCTTGCCTTTGGCGATGGTTCTAGGAAGAGATTGTTGTGGCTGAGGTCAAAGAGGTTGCTGCCTGTGTTCTCCTTTAGGATTTTGATGGACTCCTGTCTCACATTTAGGTCTTTCAACCATTTGGAGTCTATTTTTGTGTATGGTGTAAGGAAATGGTCCAGTTTCATTCTTCTGCATGTGGCTATCCAATTTTCCCAACACCATTTGTTGAAGAGACTGTCTTTGTTCCATTGGACATTCTTTCCTGGTTTGTTGAAGATGAGTTGACCATAGAGCTGAGGGTCCATTTCTGGGCTCTCTATTCTGTTCCATTGATCTAGATGTCTGTTTTTGTGCCAGTACCATACTGTCTTGATGATGACAGCTTTGTAAATAGAGCTTGAAGTCTGGAATTGTGATGCCACCAGCTTTGCTTTTCTTTTTCAACATTCTTCTGGCTATTCGGGGTCTTTTCTGGTTCCATGCAAATTTTAGGATTATTTGTTCCATTTCTTTGAAAAAAGTGGATGGTATTTTGATGGGGATTGCATTGAATGTGTAGATTGCTCTAGGTAGCATTGACATCTTCACAATATTTGTTCTTCCAATCCATGAGCATGGCACGTTCTTCCATTTCTTTGTGTCTTCCTCAATTTCTTTCATGAGAATTTTATAGTTTTCTGAGTCCAGATCCTTTGCCTCTTTGGTTAGATTTATTCCTAGGTATCTTATGGTTTGGGGTGCAATTATAAATGGGATGGACTCCTTAATTTCTCTTTCTTCTGTCTTGTTGGTGGTGTATAGGAATGCCACTGATTTCTGTGCATTGATTTTATATCCTGCCACTTTACTGAATTCCTGTATGAGTTCTAGTAGTTTTGGGGTGGAGTCTTTCTCCAGCTCCTTTAGGTGTAGGGTTAGGTTGTGTACTTGAGACCTTTCTTGCTTCTTGAGAAAGGTTTGTACTGCTATATACTTTCCTCTTAGGACTGCCTTTGCTGCATCCCAACGATTTTGAACAGTTGTGCTTTCATTTACATTGGTTTCCATGAATTTTTTTAATTCTTCTTTAATTTCCTCTTTGACCCATTAGTAAGATGCTTAGCTTCCATGTATTTGAGTTCTTTCCAACTTTCCTCTTGTGATTGAGTTCTAGTTTCAAAGCACTGTGGTCCAAAAATATGCAGGGAATGATCCCAATCTTTTGGTATTGGTTGAAACCTGATTTGTTACCTGGGATGTGATATTCTGGAGAATGTTCCATGGGCTCTAGAGAAGAATGTGTATTCTGTTGTTTTGGGATGGAATGTTCTGATTAGATCTGTGAAGTCCATTTGGTCCAGTGTGTCATTTAAAGTCTTTATTTCCTTGTTGATATTTTGCTTAGATGATCTGTCTATTTCAGAGAAGAGGATGTTATAGTCCCGTACTATTATTGTATTGTTGTCGATGTGTTTCTTTGATTTTGTTATTAATTGGTTTATATAACTGGCTGCTCCCATGTTAGGGGCATAGATATTTACAAGTGTTAGATCTTCTTGTTGGATAGACCCTTTAAGTAGGATATAGTGTCCTTCCTCATCTCTTATTACAGTCTTTGGTCTAAAATCTAATTTGTCTGATATAAGGATTGCCACATCAGCTTTCTTTTGGTGTCCATTAGTATGGTAAATGGTTTTCCACCCCCTCACTTTCAATCTGGGGGTGTCTTTGGGTCTAAAATGAGTCTCTTGCAGACAGCATATCGATGGGTCTTGTTTTTTTTTATCCAACCTGATAGCCTTTGTCTTTTGATTGGGGCATTGAGCCCACTTTCATTCAGGGTAACTATTGAAAGATACGAATTTAGTGCCATTGTATTGCATGTAAGGTGACTGTTACTGTCCATTGTCTGTGTTCCTTTCTGGTCTATGTTGCTTTTAGGCTGTCTCTTTGCTTAGAGGACCCCTTTCAATATTTCTTGTAGGGCTGGTTTTGTGTTTGCAAATTCTTTTAGTTTTTGTTTGTCCTGGAAGCTTTATATCTCTCCTTCTATTTTCAATGACAGCCTAGCTGGATATAGTATTCTTGGCTGCATATTTTTCTCATTTAGTGCTCTGAATATATCCTGCCAGTCCTTTCTGGCCTGCCAGGTCTCTGTGGGTAGGTCTGTTGCCAATCTAATGTTTCTACCATTGTATGTTATAGATCTCTTCTCCTGAGCTTCTTTCAGGATTTTCTCCTTGTCTCTGCAACTCGTAAGTTTTACTATTAGATGTTGGGGTGTTGACCTATTTTTATTGATTTTGAGGGGGGCTCCCCGTGCCTCCTAGATTTTGTTGCCTGTTTCCTTCCCCAAATTAAGGAAGTTCTCTGCTATACTTTGCTCCAGTATACCTTCTCCCTCTCTCTCTCTTTCTTTTTCTTCTGGGATCTCAATTATTCTAATATTGTTTCATCTTATGGTATCGCTTAGCTCTCAAATTCTGCCCTCGTGATCCAGTAGTTGTTTATCTCTCTTTTTCTCAGCTTCTTTATTTTCCATCATTTGGTCTTCTATATCACTGATTCTTTCTTCTGCCTCATTTATCCTAGCAGTTAGAGCCTCCATTTTTGATTGCACCTCATTAATAGCCTTTTTGATTTTGACTTGGTTAGATTTTAGTTCTTTTATTTCTCCAGAAATGGATTTTCTAGTATCTTACATGCTTTTTTCAAGCCCAGCTAGTATCTTTATAATTGTCATTCTGCACTCTAGTTCCAACATCTTACTAATGTTTGTATTGATAGGTCCCTGGCAGTTGGTACTGCCTCTTGTTCTTTTTTCTGAGGTGAGATTTTCAGTCTTGTCATTTTGTTCAGAGGAGAATAGATGAATGAGAGAACAAAATGCTAACAGGGTAACAAGGACCCCAGAAAAATATACACTAAACAAATCATAAGAGACCCAAAACTTGGGGGGGGGGAGGGAAATAAATAAATAAGTAAATAAGTAAATAAGTAAATAAATAAATAAATATATGATCAAATATGATCAGGCTGGTGAATAGATCAGTGCCACATACTAGATTTTGGGTGTATTTTGGTCTGTTAGAAGAAACTGCCCCAAAATTTTAAAGAAAGAAAAACTTATATAGGTACAAAAATAAGGGTAAATATGATGAAGGGATGTTATATGATTGTAAAGATGAAAATTATAAAATATTTTGTAAAAGGAGTTGATAAGATAAGTTGGTTGGAAAAAGAAAGAAGAGAAATTAAAAAAAAAGAGAGAGAGAGAATGTGATCAGGCCAGAGACTAGAACAAAGTCCTACACTAGAGATTTAGGGTATGTTTTGGTCTGTTAGAAGAAACTGTATTCCAAAATTTTAGAGAGAACAACTTAAATAGATACCCAAAATAAGGTTAACTAAAATGAAGGGATAGAATATGACTCTAAAAATGAAAAATAGAAAAGATTTTCAAAAAAGGGATTGATAAGATGTTGGTTGAAAAGGGGAAAAAGAAATATTCAAAAAAAATAGAAAAAGAAAAAATAAAGAAAATTTAAAAAATTAACTTTGAAAGACTAAAGAATCATGGGGAAAAAAGCCATGAATTCTATGTGCTCTATTTCCCTAGTACTGGAGTTGTGTTGTTCTCATTGATCGGTAAACTTGGTCTTGGCTCGCTGTTCTGGCTGATCTTCTGGGGGAGGGGCCTATGCTGTGATTCTCAAACATCTTTGCCAGAGGCGGAATTGCCCTACCCTTGCTAGGGGGCCGGGCTAAGTAATCTGCTTGGGATTGCTCTCAGTAGCTTTTGTTCCCTGAAAGTTTTCCATTCAGCTTTGGAGGATGGGAAAGAAAATGGCGTCCTCCCAATCTCTGCTCCAGAGGAGCCAAGAACTCGGGTCCCCATTCCTCAGTGAGCCCCTAGAGAAAAGCAGTCAATCATTCCCATCTCCCCGGTCTCCAGCCACATTCCGTGCTCACCCATCCTGTGACCGAGCGTTTCTATCTCTGGCACATGACCCTGTGTGGAGTCTTCAAACCCAGCAGGTTCCTGCGGTGCATTCCTGCACTGCTCCTCCTGGGGGAGGAAGGGGATTCTCCCCAGATCTACTGGTTTTTGGGTCCCTGCTTCCAGAAAGTGGTCGCTTTTCTGTTCAGAGAGTTGTTGCTATTCTTTTCTTCGATCTCCTGTTGAGTTTGTAGGTGTTCAGAATGGTTTGAAACCTATCTAGCTGAATTCCTGGGACCAGATGAAATTTAGGTCTCCTACTCCTCTGCCATCTTGCTCCTCCTTAAATTTATACTTATTTTTGTATGTTCATTGCTTTCTTCACTAACTGTAAGTTCTTTGAAGGCAACAATCTTGTCTTGGTGCTGTTTGTTGATTTACATACAGTCTTCATTATTTTCTTACTAATATTAGCACATCTGGCATACTGTGGAAGCTCAACATGTGATAGCTTTTTATTATTATTATTATTATGTTGTGTTAGTCACCATACAGTACATAATTAGTTTTGAATGTAGTGTTCCATGATTCATTGTTTGCGTATAACACCCAGTACTCCATGCAATACGTGCCCTCCTTAATACCCATCACCTGGCTAGCCCACCCCTCTACCCCCTCCCCTCTAAAACCCTCAGTTTGTTTCTTGGAGTCCATAGTCTCTCATGGTTCTTCTCTCCCTCCAATCCCCCCCCCTCATTTTTCCCTTCCTTCTCCTAATGTCCTCCATGTTATTCCTTATGTTCCACAAATAAGTGAAACCATATGATAATTGACTTTCTCTGTTTGATTATTTCACTTAGCATAATCTCTTCCAGTCCCATCCATATTGATGCAAATTTGGGTATTCATCCTTTCCGATGGCTGAGTAATATTCCATTGTATATATGGACCGCATCTTCTTTATCCATTCATCTGTTGAAGGGCATCTTGGCTCTTTCCACCATTTGGTTATTGTGGATGTTGCTGCTATGAAGATTGGGGTGCATATGGCCCTTCCTTTCTCTACATCTGTATCTTTGGGGTAAATATCCAGTAGTGCAATTGCTGGGTCATAGGGTAGCTCTATTTTAAATTTTTTGAGGAACCTCCACACTGTTTTCCAAAGTAGTTGTGCCAACTTGCATTCCCACCAACAGTGTAAGAGGGTTTCCTTTTCTCCACAACCTCTCCAACATTTGTTGTTTCTTGCCTTGTCAATTTTTGCCATTCTAACTGGTGTAAGGTGGTATCTCAGTGTGGTTTTGATTTGAATTTCCCTGATGGCTAATGATGATGAACATTTTTTCATGTGTCTGTTAGCCATTTGTATGTCTTCTTCAGAGAAGTGTCTGTTCATGTCTTCTGCCCATTTTTGACTGGATTATTTGTTTTTTGGGTGTTGAGTTTGAGAAGTTCTTTATAGATCTTGGATATCAGCCCTTTACCTGATATGTCATTTGCAAATTTCTTCTCCCATTCCGTGGGTTGCCTCTTTGTTTTGTTGACTGTTTCCTTTGCTGTGCAGAAGCTTTTTATCTTGATGAAGTCCCAAAAGTTCATTTTTGCTTTTGTTTCCCTTGCTTTGGAGACGTGTCTTGAAAGAAGTTGCTGTGGCCAATGTCAAAGAGGTTACTGCCTATGTTCTCCTCTAGTATTTTGATGGATTCCTGTCTCACATTGAGGTCTTTCATCCACTTTGAGTTTATCTTTGTGTATGGTGTAAGAGAATGGTCGAGTTTCATTCTTCTGTATAGAGCTGTTCAATTTTCCCAGCACCATTTTTTGAAGAGACTCTTCTTTCCATTGCATGTTTTTTCCTGCTTTGTCAAAGATTATTTAACCATAGAGTTGAAGGTCCATATCTGGGCTCTCTATTCTGTTCCATTGGTCTATGTCTGTTTTTGTGCCAGTACCATACTGTCTTGGTGATCACAGGTTTGAATATAGCTTGAAATCAGACAACGTGATGCCCCCAGCTTTGTTTTTTCTTTTTCAACATTTCCTTGAAAATTCGGGTTTTTTTCTGGTTCCATACAAATTTTAGGATTGTTTGTTCCAGCACTTTGAATAATGCCTTTGGTATTTTGATTGGGATGGCATTGAAAGTATAGATTGCTCTGGGCAGCATAGATATCTTAACAATATTTATTCTTCTGATCCATGAACATGAAATGTATTTCCATCTTTCTTTGCAGGAGAAGGGAAATAATTAAGATTAGAGCAGAGATCAATGAATTGGAATCCAGAAATGCAGTAGAATACATCAACGAAACTAGAAGATGTTTTTTTTTTTGCAAAAATTAATAAGATTGATAAACCACTGGCCAGACTTATCCAAAAGAAAAGGGAAAGGACCAAAATTAATAAAATTATGAATGAAAGGGGAGAGATCACGACTAACAGCAAGGAAATAGAAACAATTATCAGAAATTACTATCAACAACTATATGCTAATAAATTAAGCAACTTGGAAGAAATGGCTGCATTACTGGAAACCTATAAACTACCAAGACTGAAACAGGAGAGAAGCTTCAAGGGCTTCAGGTGTGAGGAGTTTGGGCTGAATCATCCTAGGTCTCCTCTTAAGGCACTTCCACCTGGGATGGAGCAGTGGCAGAGACCAGAGATTTAAGTGCTGAGACCTCAACTCTTACTTGCCTGTCTGCATGTTGTATTAACCTTATATGGAAAATGGTTTTGTATTCATCTTTTGCCTTCTTCGCATTTGCAGATAAAAATGAAAAACAAACAAACAAACAAACAACATGTCATCTTTCCATTGGTTTGGGAATGGGTGAGTGAGGAAATGCCAGCAGAACATTAGCCCCTTGGCAGGCTGGCCTTAGCTTCTGTGGAACACCTGTGCAAGCCTGAGCATTGTGACAATGATCTTTCTTATGTTTCTTTAAATTTTGTGTCTGCTGTTCCTTGGACATACTGTAGATATAAATAACTTTTGTTCTTTCTTTCTATGGTTTAGTGTCTCATCAATTCTTCCTTGGTTGACTCACCACTCTTCAGGTAACTTCTTATCTGGTCATGACAGATCTTTACCTGCTCCTTTTTCCTCCTTAACTCTTCTTTCCAACATTTATCCCCCAGCTTGTATCTTGATATCCACCTGGCCCACACTAGAAACTTCAGTCATCCTTGGTCTCTGTTTTGTTCCATTTTCAATCATCCTACATCTTAATCACACTGGACCATGTTTCCTTACTCCATCCTTCTGCCAGCCCCTCCCAATCACTTTCTCCCTTGATGGCAATATTTCTAACTTGACCCTGAGTTGTAATCCAGGAGCACTGTCTGTGTCATTTATGACATGTTGCTGGGTTCTAGGCAGGTGCTTGGTACAGACTAACTGCTCAATATATATTGTTTCACTAACTGATGTGTCTCCCTTTTATTGGGCTCTATCCCGTCTAGTCCATCTTGTCACTGTGTTGTTCTACATCTGTATCAGTCAGAGCTCTCTAGAGAAACAGAACCAATAGGGGAGATATTTATCTATATCTATACATTTTTATATGTAGATATATATATATTATATATATATATCATATCATATTTCTTTTATGATAGGAATTAACCTTAAATGGTTTTAGAGGCCAAGAAATCCCACAATCTGCCATCTGCAAGCTGGAGAAGGAGGAAAGCCAATGGTGCAAATCAGTCCACATTTGTAGGGCTGAGAATCAGGGGCCGTATAAGTCCCAGAGTATGAAGACCCTAGAACAAGGAGCTTGGATATCCAAAGTCAAGAGAAGATGGATATCTAAGCTGAAGAAGAGAGAGACAGAATTTGCTCTTCCTTCACCTTTTTGTTCTATTTTGGTCCTCAACACATTGGATGATGTCCTCCCACACTGGTGAGGACTATCTCTTTATTCAGTCTACTGAAACAAATGCTAATCTCTTCCAGAAATACCCTTACAGACATGCCCAGAAATAATGTCTTACCAGCTTTCTGGACATCCCTTAGTCCACTCAAGTTGACAGATAAAATTAGCCCTACAACAACCTTCAATTACTTCCCATCATTTAAGAAAAAAGCCTGTTCTCTGTAACATAGATGTATAAGGCTTTCAATCATTTAGCCATAGATTAATTTTACATTGTCACCTTATACCAGTTTCTACATGAATTCTCCAGTTCAAACACCAAAAAACTATGTAGTTCTTATTATGCTTTCTCCTTCTTTTCCTTGCAGATGCTATTTTTTTCTGCTTCTTTCCCCCTTTCATTTCCCTGACTTCTTCATGAAGGATAAAATTCTACTCATCCTTTAAGACACAGTTCATAGTTCATGTCACTCCCTTGAGCAAATTTTCCATGGCCCACCCTCCCAAGTATTCTCACTGTTGTCACTGAAACCCACAGTTCTATGTCCACTTCCCTTTTAGAAACTAACATAGTGTGTTATTATTTTATTATATGACTACTATTTGTCTCTTCCAAAAGATTGCAATAAATGAGTTTGATTCGTTTTCTATATCACTCTCCCTTGGTTATTCAAGTTGACTTATTACTCCTGTGTGCCATATTATGACAATATTTTAACCTCTTTATTTTTTTCCCCTCAAGTCTCCATTTTCAGTGAAAGATCATTCATTCTTTAGTGACAGAGGCACTACTACACAAGAGTAACAGGATGTTAAAACTCTTTGTTTTAGTTTCCTCTGATGCTTCTAAGTACTCAATATTTAGTAAAAGAGAGTATAAGGATCTCATCTCCTAAGTCACTGTGTATCTTGGGCCATGAAGGAGACTGTGAAACTGGTTTTGTCAGCTTACACCTGGAATCTAACTATAGGCTATGAAGAGGAGGTGAAAGGGATAGAATTATTTTGGAGGGTTACATATAGCATGTGCATCCCTACCCCTAGAAGAGGGGGAGAAGATAAGTTTCCCATGACCATTATCAACAGAATCTTGTAGATAACTGAATAGGGGTTTTCCAGGGTGTGTGGAGCACAGGGACAGGAATCTAATCCTCATAAGGAGGGATCTAAAAGTGAGGGGTGTGGAGATGGCCCTACTTTTGAATGAAGGTGGCTCTGTGGGGGACAATTAGACTACCCCATGGCAGAGGAAGGGACTGTGTCCAAAAATAGATAGTGTGGAATCACCTCCAAGAGGACCTCTGGGAAAGATGAAGGGACAGTCTAAGAGAGATGACCTAGAGAAGCCTGGGTGAATGAAGCAGTAAAAGACATCAGAGTATGCTACCATAAAATATGCCAATGTAGCATATGGGTTATTTTGAACTGAAGGCAATTAAGATATAGCAGATTCAGGGAAAGCTCTCTGCTTTCCCTTTCTGTCAAAAAGCAAGTCATACATTTCCCTATGTAAATGCAACACAAATATGTAATGGTGTCTTCCTCTCCCATACCAGAAAGAGGAGGGAGATAATCACTTACGAATGGAGAAGACACCAACTTGGGTCTGTATAAAAAAATCTTACTAAATATTGAGATTTCTAAGAAGAGTAGGGGACCCTTATTTCTTCTCATCCCTTGAATTCAGCTTGATATCTATCAAATCATTCTGAACACCCGTGAATTCAACTTGGGATCTAAGAAAAGAATTGTTGCAATTCTACAAATAGAAAAGTGACCATTTTTGCAAGGTAGGAGGTGTTGAGAAGTGAATCTGAGGGGATATAGCAGAAGATAAACCATGGGGGGGGGGGGCTCCTTAAGCTGACTACAGGAAAGTGATATAGTAGCAGAGTGCAAAATTGGAACTTTTAGAAGTTTGCTCCAGTGAGGGATATCCCTGCCTGAAAGGTGTTCAGGTGGTGAAGTGGGGCAGAATCCTAGACGGGACAGTGTGGTCTCAGGATCCCCAGGGTCACAGAAAGATTGGGGGTGCTTGAATGTGGCAGAGTTCCCAAGCCTTGGAGCAGGAAAGCTGGCTGCAATCAGTGAGCCTGGAAGTGGGCTCTCAGCTTAGTGTTGCCATAAACTGTGAACCTCAGCACAATCAGGCAGTGGCTCTCCAATCAGGGGCCCAGCAAACAGCAGAATTGCAGTGAGATTCCCCCCTACCCCCTTGTACCCCAAGAAGGATCGGCTTGGGAGTGCACAAGAGTCTGCAGAGTTTGAAGCACACGAAAGTGATTGACTGCTTTTCCCTGAGGGTGCACTGAAGAGTGGGGGCCCCAATCTTTCAGCTTTGGGGGTGGAGATTGGGGTGCTGCCATTTTTATTTTTATTTTTTTCATCCTCTAAAGCAGCATGGAAAGCCTTCAGGGAACAAAAGCCACATAGAGCAACCTGAAGCAGCTTACACTGAGCCTGGCCACCTGACAAGGGGTGTGCAACTCCACCCAGGCTAACACACCTGAGAATTAGTGCAACAGCCTCCTCCCCCAGAAGACCAGCAGGAACATCAGACTAATACCAAGTTTATGGATCACAAAGAACTGAAAAGCTCCTGTGCTAGGGAAAAATAGTATATAGTATTCAAGTTTTTTTCTCATTATTCTTTAGTCTTTTAGTGTAAAATTTTCTTTCTCTTTTTTCTTTGTCTTTTCAACTAGTTTCTTATTTTATCAACTTTTTTCTTACTCTTTTTTTAATTGTCATTTTTACATTATATTTTATAGGTATATTCTTCATTTTTGTTTTCCTTTCACTATGTTCAATTTTATTTTAGTATATAAGTTTTTCTTTCCTTACAATTTTGGGATCTAGTGTCTTCTAACAAACAGACCAAAATATACCCAGGACCAAGTGTATCACCCTGTTTTTTTTCCAGTTAGATTATATTCTCTCATTTTCCCCTTTATTGTTTATCTTTTTTGGTTTTTGATCTCTTTGGATTTGTCTAGAGTATATTTTGCTGGGGTTGTGGTTGATATATTTGATTTTGTTCTCTCATTCATTTGTTCTTCTCTGGACAAAATGATTAGAAGGAGAAATTCACAACAAAAGAAAGAATCACAGAGAATACTCTCTGCCATAGATTTAATTAATATGAATACAAGTAAGATGTTGGACCTAGAATTCAGAATAATGATTATAAAGATACTAGCTGGGCTTGAAAAAAGCATAAAAGATACTAGAGAATCCTTTAGTGCAGAAACAAAAGAACTAAAATTTAGTCAGGCCAAAATTAAAAATGCTTTAAGTAAGATGCAGTTTAAAATGGATGCTTTAATTGCTAGGGTAAATGAGGCAGAAGAGAGAGTAGTGACACAGAATACAAAATAATGGAAAGTAAGGAAGCTGAGGAAAAGAGAAAAACAGCTACTGAATCATGAGGGGAGGCTTTGAGATATCAGCAGTACCATAAAGTGAAACAATATCAGAATAATTGGGGTCCCAGTGGAAGAGGTGTGAGGGGGAACCAGAATGTACATTTGAGCAAATCATAGCTGAGAACTTCCTTAATCTGGGGAAGGAAACAGGCAGTCCAGTCCAGGAGTCACACCCCCCTCAAAATCAGTAAAAATAGATTAAAACCATGATCTATAATAGTGAAGCTTGCAAATTTCATAAATAAAGAGAAAATCCTGAAAGCAACTCAAGATAAGGCGTCCTTAATCTACAAGGGTAGAAACATTAGACTGGCAGCAGACCTATCCACAGAGACCTGGCAGGCCAGAAAGGACTGGTATGATATATTCAGGGTACTAAATGAGAAAAACATGCAGCCAAGAATACTTCATCCAGCAAGGTTGTAATTCAGAATGGAAGGAGAAATAAAGAGCTTCCAGAACAAACAGAAACTAAAAGAACTTGTGATCACTAAGCCAGCCCTGCAAGAAAATATAAAATGGATCCTGTAAGTGAAGAGAAAGCCCAAAAGTAACATATACCAAAAAGGAACAGAGACAATTATACAGTAACAGTCACCTTACAAGCAATACAATGGCACTAAACTCATCTTTCAATACTAACTCTGAATGTAAATGGGCTAAATGCTCCAGTCAAAAGACACAGGGTATGAGATTGGATAAAAAAGCAAGACCCATCCATATGCTATCTACAAGAGACTCATTTTAGACCCAAAGACACCTCCAGATTGAAAGTGAGAGGGTAAAGAACAATTTGCCATTTTAGTGGACATCAAAAAAAAGCTGGAGTAGCAATCCTCATATCAGAAAAATTATATTTTAACACAACGACTGCAGTAAGGGATGAAGAGGGACACTATATCATACTTAAAGTGTCTATCTAACAAGAAGATCTAACTATTATAAATATTTATGCTCCTAACTTGGGAGCAGCCAATTATATAAACCAATTAATAACAAAATTAAAGAAACAGATTGATAATAATACAATAATATTAGGGCACTTTAACACCCCACTCACAACAATGGACAGATCATCTAGAAGATCAACAAGGAAACAAGGGCTTTGAATGATGCACTGGACCAGATGGACTTCACAGATATATTCAGAGGATATATATATTCTAAAGCAACAGAATACACATTCTTCTCCAGTGCACATGGAGCATTCTCCAGAATAGATCACATACTGGGTCACCAATCAGGTATCAACTAGTACAAAAAATTGGGATTATTCCCTATATATATTCAGATCACAATGCTTTGAACCTTGAACTCAATCACAAGAGGAAATGTGGAAGGAATTCACATACTTGGAGGTTAAAGAGCATCCTACTAAAGAATGAATGAGTCAAGTGGGAAATTAAAGAAGAATTTTAAAAAATCGTGGAAACAAATGAAAATGAAAACACAGCTATTCAAAACATTTGGGATGCAGCAAAGGCAGTCCTAAGAGGGAAGTGCATAGCAATAGAAGCCTTTCTCAAGAAACAAGAAAAGTTTCAAATAACCTAGCCATACACTCAAAGGAGCTGGAGAGAAAACAGCAAATAAAGCCTAAATCAAGCAGGAGACGAGAAATGGTAAAGATCAGAGAAGAAATCAATAAAAAAGAAACCAAAAGAACAGTAGAATGGATCAACAAAACTAGGAGCTGGTTCTTTGAAAGAATTAATAATATCCATAAACCCCCAGCCAGACTTATCAAAAAGAAAGGAACCAAATTAATAAAATTGTGAATGAAAGAGGAGAGATCACAGCCAATACCAAGTAAATACAAACAATTATAAGAACGTATTAAGAGCAACTATATGTCAACAAGTTAGGCAATCTGGAAGAAATGGATGCATTCTTAGAAACATATAAACTACCCAAATTGAAACAGGAAGTAGACAATCTGAACAGACCCATAACCAGCAAAGAAATTGAAGCAGTAATCAAAAATCTCCCAACAAATAAGAGTCCAGGGCTGGATGGATTCCCAGGGGAATTCTACCGAACATTTAAAGAACTAATACCTATTCTTCTGAAGCTGTTTCAAAAAATTGAAATGGAAAGAAAACTTCCAAACTCGTTCTATGAAGCCAGCATTACCCTGATCCCAAAACAAGACAAAGACTCCACGAAAAAGGAAAATTACAGACCAATATCCCTGATGAACATGGATGACAATATTCTCACCAAGATACTAGCCAATAGGATCCAACAGTGCATTAAAAAGATTATTCATCACAACCAAGTGGTATTAATTCCTGGGCTGCAAAAGTGGTTCAACACTTGGAAATCAATCAACATGATACATCACATTAGTAAAAGAAAGGACAAGAATCACATGATTCTCTCCATTGATACACAAAAAGCATTTGACAAAATACAACATTCTTTCTGATTAAAACTCTTCACAGTGCAGGGATAGAGGGAATGTACCTCAATATCATAAAAGCCATCTATGGAAAGCCCACAGTGAATATCATAAGGTGAGAAACATGACAGGGATGCCCACTCTCACCACTGTTGTTCCACATAGTACTGGAAGTCCTCGCCTCAGCAATCAGACAACAAAAAGAAATAAAAGGCATTCAAGTCAGCAAAGAAGAGGTCAAACTCTCTCTCTTCACAGATGACATGGTACTTTATGAGGAAAACCCAAAAGACTCCACCCCCAAATTGCTAGAACTCATACAGGAATTCAGCAATGTGGCAGGATATAAAATCAATGCACAGAAATCAGTTGCATTTCTATACACTAACAATGTGACCAAAGAAAGATAAAGAATCAATCCCATTTACAATTGCACCAAAAACCATAAGATACCTAGGAATAAACCTAACCAAAGAACTAAAGGATCTGTACTCTAAAAACTACAGAACATTTATGAAAGAAGTTGAGGAAGACACAAAGAGATGGGAAAACATTGTATGCTCATGGATTGAAAGAACAAATATTGTTAAAATATCTATGCTACCCAGAGCAATCTACACTTTCAGTGCAATCCTTATCAAAATACCATCGACATTTTTCACAGAAATGGAACAAATAATCCAAAAATTTGTATGGAACAAGAAAAGACCCCAAATAGCCAGAGGAATGTTGAAAAAGAAAACCAAAGCTGGTGGCATCACAATTCCAGACTTCCAGCTGTGTTACAAAGCTGTAATCATCCAGACAGTATGATACTGGCACAAAAACAGACACATAGACCAATGGAACAGACTAGAGAACCCAGAAATGGACCCTCTACTCTATGGTCAAGTAATCTTTGACAAAGCAGGAAAGAATGTCCAATGGAAAAAAAGACAATCTCTTCAATAAGGGAAAATTGCTGGGAAAATTGGATAGCCACATACAAAAGAATGAAACCAGACCATTCTCTTACACCATGCACAAAGATAAACTCAAAATGGATGAAAGACCTAAATGTGAGACAGGAGTCCATCAAAATCCTAGAGGAGAACACAGGCACCAGCCTCTGTGACTTTTGCTGCAGCAACTTCTTTCAAGACATGTCTCCAAAGGGAAGGGAAACAAGAGCAAAAATGAACTATTGGGACTTCATCAAGATAAAAAGCTTTTGCAAAGCAAAGGAAACAGTCAACAAAACCAAAAGACAACCGACAGAATGGGAGAAGATATTTGCAAATGACATATCAGATAAAAGGCTAGTATCCAAAATCTATAAAGAACTTACCAAAATCAACACCCAAAAAACAAATAATCCAGTCAAGAAATGGGAATAAGACATGAACAGACATTTCTCCAAAGAAGACAGACAAATGGCCAACAGACACATGAAAAAAATGCTCAACATCACCTGGTATCAGGGAAATACAAATCAAAAGCACAGTAAGATACCACCTCACACCAGTCAGAATGGCTAAAATTAACAAGCCAAAAAACAACAATTGTTGGTGTGGATGTGGAGAAGGGGGAACCCTCTTATACTGTTGGTGGGATGAAAGCTGGTACAGCCATTTTGGAAAACAGTATGGAGGTTTCTCAAGAAGCTAAAAATAGAGCTACCCTAGACCCAGCAATTGCGCTACTAGGTATTTACCCCAAAGATACAAGTGTAGTGATCCAAAGGGGCACCTGCACCCCAATGTTTATAGCAGCAATGTCCACAATAGCCAAACTATGGAAAGAGCCCAGATGTCCATCAACAGTTGAATAGATAAAGAATATTTGAGATAGATACACACACACACACACACACACACAGAGGAATAGTATTCAGCCATCAGAAAGGATGAAATCTTACCATTTACATCAACATGTATAGAACTGGAGGGTATTATGCTCAGTGAAATAAGTCAATTAGAGAAAGACAATTATCATATGGTTTCACTCCTATGAAGAATATAAGAAATAGTGTAGAGGATCATAGGGGAAGGGAGGGAAAAACGGAATGGGAAGAAATGAGAGAGGGAGATAAAGCATGAGAGACTCTTAACTATAGGAAAGAAAAGGAGGGTTGCTGGAGTGGAGGTGGGTGGGGGATGGGGTAACTGGGTGATGGGCATTAAGGAGGCCACGTGATGTGTTGAACATTGGGTGTTATACGCACCTAATGAATTACTGAACTCCACATCTGAAACTAATGATGTTCAATATGTTGGCTAATTGAATTAAAAAAAACTTATTAAAGAATCATTCTCTTTCATTAGTTTACCCCATTCTTCTTCCCACAATTTATGACACCAAGAAGCCCAATTCCCCCATCTTTTGTTTGATTACTTCCCTCAATTTATCATCCGTCATCCTTTGTTAAGATAGTATATAAGCCTGAAATTCTAACTACTACATTTCTTTGTCAGTTCCTGTGCATATGTCCATAATTAAATCTGTTTTTTTTTTCTCTTGCTAATCTGTCTTTTCCAGTTTAATTCATAGACCTGAAGTAAAGAATACAAGAAAGTAGAGGATGGTTTTTCCTCCCCAATAGGAGAGTCAAAAGTGGCCCATCTGCAGAGTCTATGTGTGAAAACCTATGAAATTCTGATGACAGAATTAAATAACTGAATGTATGGAGAGATATTCAGTGTTAATGGCTTGGAAGGCTCTAAATTGCCAAGATGTCAATTATTCCCAACTTGATCTATAGATTCAATGTAACCCTAATCAAAATCCAGCAAGCTACTGTGTAGATATTGACAAACTGATTTTGAATTTTATATGGAAAGATCAAAGACTCAGAATAGCCATACTGAAAGAGAATAACAAAATCTGAGGAGTTGTACTACTCAATTCCAAGACTTATTATAAAGCTTTAGTAATCAAGACATCATGCTATTTGTGAAAGAACAGACATGTAGATTAATGGAACAGGATATAGAGACTTAATGTAGACCCACACAAGTATGCTTAACTAATCTTTGGCAAGAGAGCAAAGGCAATGCAAAGAAGTAAGGACAGTCTTTTAAAAAAAGTGGTGCTTGAAAATTTGGATATTCATATGAAAAAAATGAACTTAGACACAAACCTTACACCTTTAACAAATAGTAACTCACAATTGATCATACATAGCCTTACATGTAAAATGCAAAGATATAAAACTTATAGTAGAAAACATTGGAAAATCTATATGACAAGGACATGGGAGAAAATCTATATGACAATAGATATGACATAGGACAAAATTTATATGACAATAGCAAAACATGATCTGTGAAAGAAAAGTTGATAAATTGGACTTCATTAAAATTAGAAACCTTTTCACCGTGAAAGACACTGTTTAGAGATTGAAAGACCAAACCAGAAACTGGGAGAAAATATTTTTCAGACATATATCTGATAAAGGATTTTTATCCAAATATACAAAGAACTCTTATAAGTCATCAATAAGTTAATAAGCATCCCAATTAAAAAATAGGTAAATGATCTGAAGAGGAATCTCATGAAGCATGATATACAATGGCAAATAAGCACATGAAAAGATGCTCAATGTTATTTGTCACTAAGGAATAGCAATTCAAAACAACAATGAGATACTACTATACACCTATCAGAATGGCTACAATTAAAAAAAACCTGAAAATACCGATTTATAACAAGTATGCAGAACAACAGGAACTGCCATTCCTTGTTAGTGGGAATGCACAATGTTTGGCGGTTTCCTGCAAGCTAGACATTGTCTTGCCATATGAATGAACTCCCGGGTATTTATCCAACTTACTTGAATACTGTGTCCATGCAAAAATCTGCATGCAAATGTTTTTAGCAGTTTCATTCATAATCACCAAAAACTATTAAGTAACTTATGTGTCCTTCAAAAGGTGAATGGGAAAACAGTGGTACATCCATACATTGGATGACTATTCAATAATAAAAAGAAATGAGTTTTCAAGCCATGAAAAAACATGGATGAATTGTAACTGCATATTGCTAAGTGAGAGAAGTCAGTCTGAGAAGGCTACCTAGTATATGATTTCAATTACATGATTTTCTAGAAAAGGCAAAACAATAGAGATGGTAAAAAGATGAGTGGTTGCCAGGGGTCCATGGGGAGAGAGGAAGAGTTAATTGGGGGAAATACAGGGGATTTTTTAGGGTGGTAAACTTATCCTCTATGATACTGTGATGGTGGATTCATGGTATATGTATTTATCCAAACCCATTTATCTTTATAGTACAAAAAGTGAAACCTAATATATGCAAGTAAAAAAAATGTATTAGGAAGTTAGAAGAATCTCAAGATAGAATGCAGAATGTGACAAAGTAATCTAAGAGAGAAAGAGAGAGAGAGAATGAGAGAGAGAGAAAGGAAAAGAAAAAAAAGAAAGGAAAAGAAAGAAAGAAAGGAAGGAAAGGAAAGGAAAAAGGAAAGGAAAAAGGAAAGGAAAAAGGAAAGGAAAA
>NW_023270374.1:1540357-1578370 GCF_011800145.1 Mirounga leonina
GGAAAGGAAAAAGGAAAGGAAAAAGGAAAGGAAAAAGGAAAGGAAAAGAAAAAGTGGTTTATATGGAGGAGGCATAGCTAATATGATCAGAAATCTAGTCAGAAGTCTCTGGTGTGAGGATCTCAGAGGTACACACTACATTCTCCATGAGTGATGGAGCTGGCCATCCTGCACCTGCTAAGTAAGTGTCCTCCTTCTTTATATACACACTACAATATATAGTGTTCCATGATTCATTGTTTGTGTATAACACCCAGTGCTCCATTCAATATGTGCCCTCCTTAATACCCATCACCAGGCTAACCCATCTCCTTACCCCCCTCCCCTCTAAAACCCTCAGTTTGTTTCTCAGAGTCCATAGTCTCTCATGGTTCATCTCCCACTCTGATTCTGCCCCCCCCCTTCATTTCCCTTCCTACTATATTCTTTTTTTTTTTTTTTTACATATAATGTATTATTTGTTTCAGAGGTACAGGTCTGTGATTCATCAGTCTTACACAATTCACAGCCATAAGCGGCCTCCTTCTTCTCCCTCTTTTAACCCTCCTTCTCCCTCTTTTAACCCTCCTTCTTCTCCCTCTTTTAACCCTAGCAATTGAGGGGCCAGCAATGCCAGCCTCTCAACTCCAGGATTCACACTTGTGTCTAGACCAAGCTGGTAGTGGGAGGAAGTTTGGCATTCAGGGCCTTGATGGAATCGGGTGTCCAGGGTGATGCAAAGTGAGTGATTGATTCTTGCACCCTACTGGATCTAGCTCATGCAATACAACGGACAAACAAGGAGAAGGACAATACTGACATAAAGAGCAGTGGGGAAAAACTGAGGTGGCACAGCTTTGGTGGAGAGGTCAAGGTAGCCTGCCTAGGAGGAGATCTGTGCAGACACTTGAGTAAAGTAGGAGACAAGGCAGAGGGCACGCTGCTGCAACCCCCTGGGGCAGGCTGGAAGAACTGTGTTTGAGGAGCAGCTAGAAGGCTAACTTCCCAGATCTCTCCCTCAGGCCAGAGCAGAGGAGAGGAAGAGGAATAAGAAGTAGGGCTGGTCAAATATCCAGAGCCCAGCTCACAAAGCACCTTGTAGACAAGGTGTGGTTTGGACTTTATTTTAGCAGTAATGGGAAGCCACTGGGGGTAGGGGTTGAAGATTTCAGTTTCCTAAACCAAAATTAAGTCTCAAGCTTCGGTTTTCTTCAAATAAAGATCAAGTTCATTAACACTACAATGCTTACTGAAAGTCTAGGATGAAATAATTTTTTAAAACATTAAACCTAATTTTAAATTTGTGTCTCTTACTTGGAATCAACCAGATCCTGGGTAAATGTGAATGGGATGTTCATACTGGAACTAGTGGATGGCAGCCACCAGGATCAGCAGTCCCATTCCAGGACAGGCAGGCTCAGGGTGATTCATGAGATTCTTGACCTGATGTTCCTCTGTCTGCCCTACTTTGTGCCTGAATCTCAGGGGCAGAACTCACACTGGCATCACATCTGACAGTATGTTTATCCTATCAGCACTGGCCCCAGAAATTGCCAGACATTGCCTCCAGCTGGCTCCTATGTTCACTCCACAGAGACAACCATTGATGACTAAGTCACACGGTACATTCAAGGTCAGCTGTTTTTTGGTTTTTTTGTGTGTGTGTTTGTGTTTGTCTTTGTCTCTGTCTCCACCCCCATCACAGTCTCCAAATTTGTGAGCCTATCCTGACATTAAATGTGATTGTTTGTGAAGCCAAACTCATTCATCATAAAATCACAGATTGAATTTCAGCATTGAATAAAAAAAGCAATTCCAAGTACTCTGCCTAAGTAGCCAGTAACCTGTGTTTGTCCCAACCCTACTCAGAATTTATCTTGTCCCTCCTCCTCCTTTTTCTTCTATTCCCCACAGTCAGTGTTCACTGTATATCTACTTCTGGGCAGAATTCAGTTCTTGTCATAATGAGTTAAATGGCTGGACACAGGAGAAAAGAAGGACAAGGTAGCCTTGACCTTTAACAATCTGTGACAGACAGTCTGGAATTTAGATGATATGGAGCTCCCTGGAATGTGTCACCTCCTTACAGCCCTCTAGAAGGAGGCTGAATCCACAGCTCCCTCCATGGGGACAGAAGATCGGTCCTCCATAGCACCCTACATTTGCAGAACACCAGAAGAGGATGCCTTGGCTCTCCAGGGAAAGGAAATCTCATTCTCTATGAAATCAGCCTCATCCTTCCAGGCAGCAGCAAAGCATATTTAATACAGTGTCTATTGATCCCAGGACACAGACACAAATTCAATCCTTGCCTCAGTTCAGGCTTGGCCAAAAGAATAATTTGCAAACATAACAATGATGGCAATGTCAGTAATAGTGTTAATAATAACACTGGCATTTATGGAGCTTTCAGTCTGTGCAGATATGACCCTATATGCCTTGTGTGATTATCTCTGTGAGTCCTCACAGTGATGCAATAGGGCTGGATGTCTTAGTGTCACCTTCATTGGACAAAAGAAGCAAGGGATGCTCCTGGATGTTAAGCAGCTTCTTCAGTCTGCATTTAGCAGGGGAGTGCAGAGCCAGGTGCTAAGTCATGTGTGCCTGCTCTGAGGCTCCAACCATAATGCCATGCAGAGAACCAGCCCCAGCACACATCTGTCTGCAGCTGGCAGGTAGTGAATACTGCAGTGACCAGGAGAAGGGAGAAAGACCCAGGGATCACAGCATAAGCTCCAATAAGAAAGACCCAGGTTCAGATTCTACTGCTGTTCACCAATAAGGTCTTAGGCAAGTTATATAGCTTTAAAAAAATTTTTTTTAAAGATTTTATTTATTTATTTGACAAAGAGAGAGAGTTAGTGAGAGCAGGAACACAAGCGGGGGAGTGGGAGAGGGAGAAGCAGGCTTCCCGCCAAGCAGGGAGCCCAATGCGGGGCTCGATCCCAGGACCCTGGGATCATGACCTGAGCTGAAGGCAGACGCTTAATGACTGAGCCACCCAGGCGCCCCTTAAAATTTTTTTTAATGTTATGTTAATCACCATACATTACATCATTAGTTTTTGATGTACTGTTCCATGATTCATTGTTTGTGTATAACCCCCAGTGCTCCATGCAGAATGTGCCCTCTTTAATACCCATCACCAGGCTAACCCATCCTCCCACCACCCTCCCCTCTAGAACCCTCAGTTTGTTTTTCAGGGCCATCGTCTCTCATGGATCATCTCCCCCTCCAAATTCCCCCCCTTCATTCTTCCCCTTCTGCTATCTTCTTCTTTTTTTTTCTTAACATATATTGCATTATTTGTTTCAGAGGTACAGATCTGTGATTCAACACTCTTGCACAATTCACAGCTCTCACTATAGCACATACCATCCCCCATGTCGATCATATGGTAGCTCTATTTTCAACTTTTTGAGGAACCTCCATACTGTTTTCCAGAGTGGTTGCACCAGCTTGCATTCCTACCAACAGTGTAGGAGGGTTCCCTTTTTTCCACATCCCCTCCAACATCTGTCGTTTCCTGACTTGTTAATTTTAGCCATTCTGACTAGTGTGAGGAGGTATCTCATTGAGGTTTTGATTTGTATTTCCTTGATGCCAAGCGATGTTGACCACCTTTTCATGTGTCTGTTGGCCATTTGGATGTCTTCTTTGGAAAAATGTCTGTTCATGTCTTCTGTCCATTTCTTGATTGGATCATTTGTTCTTTGAGTGTTGAGCTTAAAAGTTCTTTATAGATTTTGGATACTAGCCATTTATCTGATATGTCACTTGTAAATATCTTCTCGCATTCTGTCAGTTTTCTTTTGGTTTTGTTGACTGTTTCTTTTGCTATGCAAAAGCTTTTTATCTTGATGAAGTCCCAATAGTTCATTTCTGCCCTTGCTTCCCTTGCCTTTGGTGATGTTCCTAGGAAGAAGTTACTGTGGATGAGGTCAAAGAGGTTGCAGCCTGTGTTCTCCTTTAGGATTTTGGTGGACTCCTGTCTCACATTGAAGTCTTTCAACCATTTGGAGTCTATTTTTGTGTGTGGTGTAAGGAAATGGTCCAGTTTCATTCTTCTGCATGTGGCTGTCCAATTTTCCCAACACCATTTGTTGAAGAGACTGTCTTTTTTCCATTGGACATTCTTTCCTGCTTTGTCAAAGATTAGTTGACCATAGAGTTGAGGGTCCATTTCTGGGCTCTCTATTCTGTTCCATTGATCTATGTGTCTGTTTTTTTTTTTTTACTTTTTTAAAAAGATTTTATTTATTTACGAGAGAGAGAATGAGAGACAGAGAGCATGAGAGGGAGGAGGGTCAGAGGGAGAAGCAGACTCCCTGCTAAGCAGGGAGCCTGATGTGGGAATTGATCCCGGGACTCCAGGATCATGACCTGAGCCGAAGGCAGTTGCTTAACCAACTGAGCCACCCAGGCACCCATCTATGTGTCTGTTTTTGTGCCAGTACCATACTGTCTTGATGATGACAGCTTTGTAATAGAGCTGGAAGTCTGGAATTGTGATGGCGCCGCTTTGCTTTTCTTTTTCAACATTCCTCTGGCTATTCAGGGTCTTTTCTGGTTCCATACAAATTTTAGGATTATTTGTTCCATTTCCTTGAAAAAAGTGGATGCTATTTTGATAGGAATTGCATTGAATGTGTAGATTGCTCTAGGTAGCATTGACATCTTCACAATATTTGTTCTTCCAATCCATGAACATGGAACATTCTTCCATTTCTTTGTGTCTTCCTCAATTTCTTTCATGAGTATTTTATAGTTTTCTGAGTATAGATCCTTTACCTCTTTGGTTAGATTTATTCCCAGGTATCTTATGGTTTTGGGTGCAATTGTAAATGAGATCGACTCCTTAATTTCTCTTTCTTCTGTCTTGTTGTTGGTGTATAGGAATGTCACTGATTTCTGTGCATTGATTTTATATCCTGCCACTTGACTGAATTCCTGTATGAGTTCTAGCAGTTTTGGGGTGGAGTCTTTTGGGTTTTCCACAAGAAGTATCATATCATCTGCAAGAGTGAGAGTTTGACTTCTTCTTTGCCGATTTGGATGCCTTTGATTTCTTTTTGTTGTCTGATTGCTGTGGCTAGGACTTCTAATACTATGTTGAATAGCAGTGGTGATAGTGGACATCCCAGCCGAGTTCCTGACCTTAGGAAAACTCTCAGTTTTTCCCCACTGAGAATGATAGTTCCTGTGGGTTTTTCATAGATGGCTTTTATGATATTGAGGTATGTGTCCTCTATCCATATACCCTGAAGAGTTTTATTAAGGAAAGGATGCTGTACTTTGTCAAATGCTTTTTCTGCATCTATTGAGAGGATCATATGATTCTTGTTCTTTCTTTTGTTAATTTATTGTATCACGTTGATTGATTTGCAGATATTGAACCAACCTTGCAGCCCAGGGATAAATCCCTCTTGGTTGTGGTGAATAATCCTTTTAATGTACTGTTGGATCCTATTGGCTAGTATTTTGGTGAGAATTTTTGCATCCGTGTTCATCAAGGATATTGGTCTGTAATTCTCCTTTTTGATGGGGTCTTTGTCTGGTTTGGGGATGAAGGGAATGGTGGCCTCATAAAATGAGTTTGGAAGTTTTCCTTCCATTTCTATTTTTTGGAACAGTTTCAGAAGAATAAGTACTAATTCTTCTTGAAATGTTTGGTAGAACTCCCCTGAGAAGGCATCTGGCCCTGGGCTTTTGTTTGTTGCGAGATTTTTGATGACTGCTTCAATTTCCTTAGTGGTTATATGTCTGTTCAGGTTTTCTATTTCCTCCTGGTTCAGTTTTGGTACTTGATACATCTCTAGAAAGGCATCCATTTCTTCCAAGTTATCTAATTTGCTGGCATAGATTTGTTTATAATATGTTCTTATAATTGTATTTCTTTGGTGTTGGTTGTGATCTCTCCTCTTCCATTCACGATTTTGTTGATTTGGGTCATTTTTCTTTTCTTTTTGATAAGTCTGGCCAGGGGTTTATCAATCTAGTTCATTCTTTCAAAGAACCAGCTCCCTGTTTCGTTGACCTGTTCTACTGTTGTTTTCATTTCTATTTCATTGATTTCTGCTCTGATCTTTATTATTTCTCTTCTCCTGCTGGGTTTAGGCTTTATTTGCTGTTCTTTCTCCTGCTCCTTTAGGTGTAGGGTTAGATTGTATATTTGAGAGCTTTCTTATTTCTTGAGAAAGATTTGTATTGCTATATAGTTTCCTCTTAGGACTGCCTTTGCTGCATCCCAAAGATTTTGAACAATTGTGTTTTCATTTTCACTGGTTTCCATGAGCTATTTTAATTCTTTAGTTCCTGGTTGACCCATTCATTCTTTAGTAGGATGCCCTTTAGCCTCCATGTATTTGAGTTCTTTCTGACTTTCCTCTTGTGATTGAGTTCTAGTTTCAAAGCATTGTGGTCTGAAAATAGGCAGGGAATGATCCCAATCTTTTGGTACCAGTTGAGACCTGATTTGTGACCTAGGATGTGATCTATTCTGGAGAATGTTCCATCCGCACTAGAGAGGAATGTATATTTTGTTGCTTTGGGATGGAATGTTCTGAATAGATCTGTGAAGTCCATTTGGTCCTGTGTGTCATTTAAAGTCTTTATTTCCTTGTTGATCTTTTGCTTAGATGATCTGTCCATTTCAGTGAGGGGGGTGTTAAGGTCTCCCACTATTATTGTATTGTTGTCGATGTGTTTCTTTACTTTTGTTATTAATTGCCTTATATAATTGGCTGCTCCCATGTTAGGGGCATAGATATTTACCAGTGTTAGATCTTCTTGTTGGATAGACCCTTTAAGTAGGATACAGTGTCCTTCCTCATCTCTTATTACAGTCTTTGGTTTAAAATCTAATTTGTCTGATATAAGGATTGCCACCCCAGCTTTCTTTTGGTGTCCATTAGCATGGTAAATGGTTTTCTACCCCCTCACTTTCAATCTGGGGTTGTCTTTGGGTCTAAAATGAGTCTCTTGCAGACAGCATATTGATGGGTCTTGTTTTTTAATCCAATCTAATAGCCTGTGTCTTTTGATTGGGACATTTAGCCCATTTACATTCAGGGTAACTATTGAAGGATAGGAATTTAGTGCCATTGCATTGCCTGTAAGGTGACTGTTACTCTATATTGTCTGTGTTGCTTTCTGGCCTCTGTTGCTTTTAGGCTCTCTCTTTGCTTAGAGGACCCCTTTTAATGTTTCTCTTAGGGCTGGTTTTGTGTTTGCAAATTCCTTTAGTTTTTGTTTGTTCTGGAAGCTTTTGTTCTCTCCTTCTATTTTCAATGACAGCCTAGCTGGATATAGTATTCTTGGCTGCATATTTTTCTTGTTTAGTGCTCTGAATATATCATGCCCATCCTTTCTGGCCTGCCAGGTCTCTGTGGATAGGTCTGTTGCCAATCTAATGTTCCTACCATTTTAAGTTACATATCTCTTCTCCCAAGCTGCTTTCGGGATTTTCTCTCTGTCTCTGAGACTCGTAAGTTTTACTATTAGATGTCAGGGTGTTGACCTCTTTTTATTGATTTTGAGAGGGGTTCTCTGTGCCTTCTGGATTTTGATGCTTGTTTCCTTCCCCAAATTAGGGAAGTTCTCTGCTATAATTTGCTCCATTATACCTTCTGCCCCCCTCTCTCTTTCTTCTTCTTCTGGGATCCCAATTATTCTAATGTTGTTTCATCTTATGGTATCACTTATCTCTTGAATTCTGCCCTCATGATCCAGTAGTTGTTTATCTCTCTTTTTCTCAGCTTCTTTATTTTCCATCATTTGGTCTTCTATATCGCTACTTCTCTCTTCTGCCTCATTTATCCTAGCAGTTAGAGCCCCTATTTTTGATTGCATATCATTAATAGCCTTTTTGATTTTGACTTGGTGCATAGGTCACACTAGATTTTGGGTGTATTTTGTCTGTTAGAAGAAAGTGCCTCCCAAAATTTTAAAGAAAGAAAAACTTATATATGTACAAATGTAAGGGTTTATACGATGAAGGGATGGAATATGATTGTAAAAATGAAAATTATAAAAAAATTATAAAAGGAATTGATAAGATAAGAAGTTGTTTGAAAGAAGAAAGAAGAGGATTTAAAAAAAAGAAAAGAAAAAGGGAGAGAATATGATCAGGCAGGAGGCTAGAACAAAGCCATACACTAGAGATTTAGGGTATATTTTGATCTGTTAGAAGAAACTGTATCTCAAAATATTAAAGAGAGAACAACTTATGTATATATGCTAAAAATAAGGGTAACTACTATGAAAGGATAGGATATAACTCTAAAAATTAAAGATAAAAAAGATTTTTTTAAAAAAGGGATTGATAAGATATTGGTTGAAAAAGGGAAAAAGAAAAATAAAAAAAAAGACATTAAAAAATTAACTTTGAAAGACTAAAGAATCATGGTAAAAAAGCCATGTATTCTATGTGCAGTATTCCCCTAGCACTGGAGTTCTGCCGTTCTCATTGATTGGTAAAGTTGTTCTTGGCTGGCTGTTCTTGCTGATCTTCTGGGGGAGGGGCCTGTTGCCATGGTTCCCCAATGTCTTTGCCGGAGGCAGAATTGCCTGGCCTTTGCCCAGTCTGGCTAAGTAATCTGCTTGGGTTTGCTTCTGGGAGCTTTTGTTCCCTGCAAGCTTTCCGTTTGGCTTTGGAGGCCGAGAGTGAAAATGGCGACCTCCCAATCTCCACCCTGGAGGAGCAGAGAACTCGGGGGCCATACTCCTCAGTGCGCCCCCAGAGAAAAACAGTCACTCCCCTCTCCCTGGTCTCCAGCCGCACTGCATGCTCACCCAGTCTGTGACTGATCGTTTCTATCTCTGGCACCCAACCCCGTGTTGAGTCTCCAAACCAGCAGATACCTGCGGTGCGCTCCCATGCCACTCCTCCCTGGGGAGGGAGGCGAGTCTCCCCAGATCTGCCCCTTGGTGGATCCCTGCTGGAAGAGCACTGGCCCGACTGTGCCCGGATCACAGTTTATGGCAACCCCAAGCTGAGAGCCCACTCCTCGGCTCCATCTCTGCATCCATCTTCCCCGCTCCATACCTGCCATGCTCAGGCACCCCTGGTCTTTCTGTGACCCTGAGGGTCCTGAGACCACATTTTCCCGTGAGGGTTCCACCCCCACTTAGCCACTGGAGTGACATCCCTCAGCGGAGCCGACTTCTAAAAGTTCTGATTTTGTGCTCCTTAGCTCCATCACTTGTCAGAAGTGGCTGACAGAGGCCCCCTCTCCCGCCGTCTATCTTCCCAAATATCGCCTCGGATTCACTTCTCTGCATGTCCTACCTTTCAGAAAGTGGTTGCTTTTCTGTTCAGAGAGTTGTTGCTATTCTTTTCTTCGATCTCCTGTTGAGTTCATAGGTGTTCAGATTGGTTTGATCCCTATCCAGCTGAATTCCTGGGACCAGACGAAATTTAGGTCTCCTACTCCTCTGTCATCTTGCTCCCCCCACCCTGTTATATATCTTTCAGGACCTCAGTGTTTTCATCTATAGAATGTGGATAAGAATGCTATCTTCCTTAGTCGGATCTCAAGAGGGTTAAAAGGATGCTTCATATTAAGTGTTTAGCACAACACTTGGAGCATAGTAAGTTGTAAATTATAAAAACAAGTTAGCTATCTCTATTAAAGCAGATCCAATGAGTAATTTTATGCTGTCAGGAGCAGAGGTATCACCACCCATCACCACCAACACACACACACACACACACACACACAGACCTGCTGGGCAGGAACAGGGTTGTGCAGTGATTATGGTGATGTCTTTTATTGCTGTCAGGGATCATTCCTGGAAGGTGGATCTCTGCCAAGTTATGTGAAAGAACTCCCTGCTCTCTCTGTCATCCTACTTAACACCACAATCCTGGGGATACCTCTGGTTCTCTAGTCCTACTGAAACTGATTGGCTTCTCCTATGCTTTTGTCTGGACTTGTCAATCCCTTCTTCTCTTGCCCAAAGACCACAATTTTACCCCGAAATGCTATCAATTTTCTCTTAGTGGTCTCTCTCATTCAGCTCAGTTTGCCTCTCTCCTAAAGTGGGGAATGACAGGAAACACCACTTATGGAGGCTGGGGTGGAGGTTATACTCACTGTATGAGGGATTGTATTGCATCTCTGCATGCCGGAAAATGTGACTCTTATTATGAAGGACATAGGTTAATTCATGCAAAAATATTCTATTTTTGGAGTTTCTGTAGTTGTTTGGAAATTGTTTGAGACTCTGGTGACACAGAACTTCTGAATGAGATGATCATTAGTGTTTCCTGCATGGAAAGGCATGTGGCTATGGCCTCTATGCCCTATGGCTGTTGTTGAAAAGCTTGGCCTCTCCCATTCCATTATCTGAGAAATACAAAGACCCCTCAAGTCATGTGGGATTTCTGGATGGAGGTGGGGGGCAAGCACAGCTATTTTTTCTGTTTTTTTCCTGCTTTCAACATGCTCTCCTGTTCCCCACCATCCACCCAAGCTTGATGCTCAGTGCTTTCCAGATTTTACAGAAAAAATAAACAGAACAGAACAAACCAAACCAAAACAGAATGCAAACATGTGTAAAGCACATGCAAACAATGTCCCCTTGAGAACAGAAGAGATCAAAGTCTTTACTTTTGAGAAAAGTAACCAACTTCCAGTTGGAAACCAGGCATTCCTATAGTATCAAGTGTCTCAACTACTTCAACATGAGGAATGCTTGGGAGTTAACAAAAAAGTAAGTGGACGGAAACATACATCCATATGCAAATACAAATATTTGATATTTTTTATGTTTGTATATGCAAATATTGCAATTTTTATTGTTAAGAAATCAAAGCTCAGAACTACTAAACAATGTATAGAAAATCATGAAGTAACATGGCAGAATTAGTAACTTTCTTTTTTATTTTATTTTATTTTATTTTATTTTATTTATTTATTTGACAGAGAAATACACAGCGAGAGAGGGAACACAAGCAGGGGGAGAGGGAGAGGGAGAAGCAGGCTTCCCGTGGAGCAGGGAGCCCAATGCAGGGCTCTATCCCAGGACCCTGGGATCATGACCTGAGCAGAAGGCAGATGCTTAACGATTGAGCCACCCAGGTGCCCAGAATTAGTAGCTTTCTCTTCTTCCCGCTGCTGGGCAGTGGGAGCCTGGCTCTCTTGAACACCTGTGGATTAAAACAGATTGTCTGGGATAGCACCTTTGGGGCATGGTGATGTGCAGTTATGCTAACATTAGACACTTATATAAAATGGTGCATCGTTTGGAAAGGGTCAGCCTGAGTTGGGTATGCAACAGATCTATCATCTGCTGATCAAGGCTTTGTGCAGTGAGCAAAAATTAGGCAGCTGCATGGTAAATAAAGCATGTGATATCCCATCAGAGAATAAGCCTAAAATATCAGAAAATAAGTAGACATGGCTTCAGGCCACAGAACATTGATATGTATCACAAAAGGATGAAAAAATATGGAGGGAATCCTTTTCAAATCACAAAAGCACTGAATTATAATGGAATACCTTTTCATAGATTCTTAGAGATCTTAGGAATATCTCAATTAAATATGTTAATTGGTAGTAATAAAAAGACAAACACTCTGTGGAAGTTTACATAGCTAGTTAGGAGACCTAGAATTTTAACCCAAGTGGATGGATTCTCATTGTATTGCCTGAGGTTATTTGCATTGGAGAAAAACTCACTGAAGTCTTAATTGTGAAGTAGTTCTAAACCAATTCAGTAAAGAGATTCAATTGCCTAAAACTATAATTATCTTTTTATTAAAAAAAATTGAGATAAGACGTCCAGAATGGTGTTGTGAGGAGCTTCATTTTCTCTGGTGAAACAACATAACTGGTGAAAAATATATTTTAAAAACTCCACAGACATTTAAAATCTCTGGAAATTGTTTTAATGGCATACAGCAAATGAAGAAATATGTTTTCAAGAAAATCTATTAAACCACAGTAAGAATAGTGGGCATCTGTGGCATTAGCTAAGTCTTTCCCTCCTTTTCTTCTAGCTCAGTGTAATGAAAATTTCAGGCAGGTACAGCCAATAACAAAGGACATCCTTTCCCCAGCTCCTCTTCTAAGGCTATGGAATCTTTCTGGAAGGGCCATGCCACTAGCATTTCTCATCACCAAGCTCTATGTCACAGAAACTCTATTATAGGCAGGAATGACTAAGAAGTGTGTGAGGTGTGTGTGGCTATTTTTTTCCTTCTAGCCCTCATGGATAGGGTGGAAGCTCTACCCCAGGTGTGGCAGGCCAAGAACATTGGAGCTCCAATTGCTTTTTCCCTGGTGCACTTGTGGGGCAGAGGTTCCACACCAGAGAGGCAAGCCAAGAAGACCCATAGAGCAAGGGTGTTACTCTAAGAGAAGGTGAACACTTTTTTTGCCTTCTGCTCTGGAGCAGTGACTTAAAGCTTTTTCCTGAGAGGAGAAGGCAATCCATAAGAATATTTCAAAGGGAGTTTATTTTATTTGGAAATGTCTGTGGGAAAGCTCAATCCTAAGGACACTCTAGAATATAGTGGAGATTTTCATGGTAAGCTATTAAGGTACTCTGATAGCTCCATGAAAGAAATAAGCTAAAGCATAGACAATCTAGAAGTTTCCCAGAGAGAATCAGGAAGAGACATCTAAAAAGAGCCCTCTGACGGAAGAAACAAAACACAAAGACCAGCCTCAAAGACTACTCCAGGAAAGGAATGCAAATTTGAGTGCAATAATCTGTAGAGCAGTTGATGTGCCAAGTCATTGTTGAAAACAATAGAGCAATCACCAGAAATTAGTGTGATACCAACAGAATCAGTCAGTCTAGCAGAGAGATAAGGAAAAGACACAAAGAAGACCCTGTAAAAAAAAATCATCATCCCAGGGCTACACATGCCAGTGTTGTGCCCTCTGAGGAGTGACGTCAGAGGCTGAAGATTATGGGAGAAATAGACTTCACTAAACTAGTCTAACCATATTATCAAACAGATAAGTAAGCAAACAGCAACAACAAGCACTGGGAATAAGGGAATAATCAGTATTTAGAGTTGTTATACTATGTTGTTTTAAATGTATAGTTTTCAACAACACCAAAAAAATGCAAGACACAAAAGAAGAATAGAAAATGGCCCATTAACAGAAAACAAAACAAAACAAAACAGATGAAAGAAACTGCCTTTGAGAGCATCCAAATGTCATACTTAGGAAACAGAGATTTCAAAGTAGCTATTATAAATATGTTCAAAGTACTAAAAAGATGTTAAAGAAGTAAAGCAAGTTGTGATCGTATGTCTCACATGCCAAGACAATTAAATGAGATAAGAATAGTCTTTGCAACAAACAGTGCTGAGACAACTGGATATCCACAAACAAAAGAATGAAGCAGGAAGACTTCCTCACACTATATACAAAAATTAAACCAACAGAAATTGAAGAGCTAAATGTAACAGCTAAAGTTATAACACCGTTAGAAGAAAATACGACCAGTATGGGCAAGGGAAGGTGCTCATCAATATCCATCAGGGCAATAAAAATTGAAACCACAATGAAACTCCACTTCATATCTATCATGGTGGCTAGAGCAAAACCCAGAAATAATAACAAGTGTTGGTGAGAGTCTGGATCCATTGGAACATTTAACATTGCTAGTGGAAATGTAAAATGGTGCGGCAGCTTTGGGATACAGTCTGGCCATTTTTCAAAAGGTTAAACATAGAGTTTCCATATGATTCATCAATTCCACTTTTGGTTATACACTGAAGAAAAATGAAAATATAATATCCACATAAAATCTGTACATGCATGTTCATAACAGCATCATTCATAATCAAAAAGTGAAAAAAATTTCAAATATCCATTCAACTGATGAGTAAGAAAATAAAATGTGTTATATCCATACAATAGAATGTTATTCAACAGTAAAAGTAGTACCAATACGTGTAACAATATGAAAAAACTTTGAAAACGTTATGCTAAATTAATTAAGCCAGTCATAAGAGACAACACATTATATAGTTCGATATATTTAAAATTTGCAGAATAAGCTACTCTATAGAAATAGAAAAAAAAAGTAAAGTTGCCTAGGGCTTGGAGACTTGAGGGTAATTGGAAATGACTACTAGTGGATATGGGATTTCTTTTTTGAGTGATGAAAGTGTTCAAAACTTGATTCTGGTGATGGCTGTGCAATCCTGTGAATATAATAGAAAAAATTGAAGCTTATGCATTATATGGGTGAATTACATAGGACCTAATGGTATTTCAGAAAAGCTGTTACAAATATAGATAATAATAACATAAGAAATAAGTTTAAAGTTTTGGATCCAAATACACCTGTTTTTTTATTTTATTTATTTATTTGACAGAAAGAGACAGAGTGAGAGCAGGAACACAAGCAGGGGGAGTGGGAGAGGGAGAAGCAGGCTCCCTGCAGAGCATGGAGCCCAATGCTGGACTCAATCCCAGGACCCTGGGATCATGACCTGAGTTGAAGGCAGACACTTAATGACTGAGCCACCCAGGTACCCCCAAATATGTCTGTTTTTTAAGAGACCCCAAGTGTAATTATACAACTTTTCATGACAGTGGAACATATTGGTCTCTCTCATTACCATTTACCAGACACAGATGGGTCACTGAGTAGGCTTCTGTGCTGTGCTGGCCATTTGCTCCCCTTTCTCAGTGAGAGCATCTAAATTTGAAAGAAAAAAAAAAATATGTGGTCATGTCCATTTGTCAGGATAATTTATCTAGTCAGGTCATGGTATTTGTAGTCAGCTTCATGGAGTTTAGCAATTAATTATCACTTGATTGTATCATGCACTGTCATTTATTCCCGCAAACGGGACTGATTGATGAATGCTGCAAGATGGTAGCAGCATTTGTCAGGTTAGTAAATTCAATTGGACTCCCCAGGCATCTTCTTCTGTCAACCAGCATCAGCCCTGGTGAGATTAGCACAACCACACAACACAATCTGAACCAACCTGCTCAATTACAAGTCTCTGTCTGGGCCCCAAGTTGGAATTTTGTGGATGGAAATGGCCTTGGCACTCATTTAGTACAAATTTCTCATCTTGTGGGGACAGAACTAAAACTGATAGACATGAGGAGACTTCATAACTAATGCTGTAAAGCTGCCCAATAGCAGAATTAGTACCACACACCCATCCTGGCCCTCAGTGCCCATTCCAAGCCCCATAATTCTGTTGCAGTCTTGGGTGTGTGTGGGTCACAGCAAGTTTCTGATCTGGCTCCTTTAGGGCTGAGCCCAGGCCTCTGGGGCCCTGACATAACCCAGGGGTGCTGGAACCTAAGTAAAACACTCCACCCCAGAAGAGCCCCCTCTTGGCACACACTGGAAATACAATATTGACTTGGTATAGACTCATTTCTCCACCTAAACTCCATTTCAGTTCCTAGAAAAAAATTAAATGGTCTTAACTACTTTATTTTTTTATTTTTATTTTTAATTTTTATTTATTTAATTTATTTTTTATTCTTTATTTTTTATTTTATTTTTTTTATTTTTCATTATGTTCAGGTAGCCAACATATAGTACATCATAAATTTTTGTTGTAGTGGTCAATGATTCATTAGTTGCGTATAACACCCAGTGCTCAAATACTTTAAAACATTATGGTTAAAAAACAAACAAAAAAATAAACAAAAAAACAATGTTCATAGCAGCAATGTCCACAATATCCAAGCTGTGGAAGGAACCGAGATGCCCTTCAACAGACAAATGGATAAAGAAGATGTGGTACATATATACAATGGAATATTACTCAGCCATCAGAATGGATGGATACCCACCATTTCCATCAGCATGGATGGAACTGGAGGGGATTATGCTAAGTGAAATAAGTCAAGCAGAGAAAGACAATTATATGGTTTCACTCATATGTGGAACATAAGGAATAGAGCAGAGGGCCATAGAGAAAGGGAGGGAAAACTGAATGGAAATAAATCAGAGAGGGAGAAAAATCAGGAGAGGCTCTGGACTCTGGAAACAAACTGAGGGTTACAGCAGGGAAGGGGGTGGGGGATAGGGTAACTGGGTGATGGGTATTAAGGAGGGCATGTGTTGGGATGAACACTGGGTGTTATATGCAACTAATGAACCACTGAACACTACAACAAAAACATGTACTATATGCTGGCTAACTGAACATAATAAAAAAATTATGTTATCAACATTTCTGTGTATACAAAATCACTGTTTTACTAAATATATGTAAGGACATTTCCAATGCCACAAGATTTCCTCATGCTGCTCATAGACTAATAACTTTTTGCAGGGTAAAGCAGAGTCACTTTCCTTGGGATACAAAGGGTACCCAGGTTTCTTCCCTGACCCTTAACTCTGGCTTCATTCTTGGGTAGACTGTACGTTTTTAGCCTGGGTTGGAAGTAATAATAGATCAGCTGAATTTCTACCCTACTGAAATGCCCTCCTTGAATGCAATATTCCCCTGAGTTTACTAATCTGCCCTAGGAGCCAAGGTCTTAATATGCTTCCAATGGACTTTTTCTAGGGTTGCTTTTTCCACAAGGTGAAAAGGTCTGCAGGCACTAAGTAAGTCCATCTAAAAGCAGAGGTTTAGTTACTTATGTTTGTGCTACATCAGCACAGAGACTCTTAGGTTAATTGCCCAAACCCATTTATTTAGCTACAGGATGTAAATCAGCCACTGTTGCAGAAAGCCAAGAGAAATGACCGAGAGTAATTCCATTTTGTAAAGAGCTCCAATGAGTCTTGTCCAAGGTGGGTGTCATCCATGTTTCCATGGCAACCATTATGTGTTCCAAGAAAGGATCAAAGAGCCCAAACAATTGTGTTATGGACCAACTCTTCTAGAAGCACTGGGTAATAGAAGTCAGAGTGGAGAGGATTTAAAACAGTGTTTATGTGATCAAATAAACCTATCTCCCACTTAAGGAAAGGGCACCTTGTGGCTGGGAGAGCAATTTGTTTCTTCTTTAAGGACCTGGTTGCCTTTTGGTGCTATAACTACCTTGTCTACGTGACAGAAGTCACAGAAGCTTCTCTTGCTTGTCTCAGGCAAACATCTGAGAGCAAAGAAATTTCTACTCCTTTGAAATGTACAGGAAAGACTCTCTGAAGACCTTTCACACCAGCCCCCTGGATGCCCAAAGGGCAGAATGGGGGCAGCATAGACAACCAGCAAGTGTGCACCCCACACTGTCCAAGATGGGCTTTCAAGCCCAGGCATGGAGGAGGACGCTGGGTCATCTCTGTATCACAGTGACAATTTCCTGTCTGTCTGGCATGCTCTTCTCCATAAGATCCCACAACATATTTAGTACCATGTGCAAAGTGATGTTCAAATGTTGGCCACCGGGTTGTAATGAGCTGAGAGAGATGGCATGACCTAGTTGTAAGAGCAAGAATGTTTTATTTAATTAATTGCAATCGTGGGGGAATTCTAAGTCTTGGTAACTGAAGCACTAACAATCAGCTTTGTGAAATGACAGTTTGTCATGATTGACAGTGGTGCTTTGGTTACTGAACTGACCATTTGATGACAGTGGTAATATGATGGTTTTAGAGCATTGCATAGTGTCAGCCTTATACACAAGGACACAGCCTTATGCACAAGGATGTCTCACAAATAATAGACATTAAAGCATCATTATCTTCATACTACATGTTCCTGGGAATTCTTCAGCAAAGCCATCTGCAGGAATTGGTCAAGGAGAGGAGCCCATTGGCAGGATAACAAAACACTAATTGGATCTAGAGCCACCACTTACTACAGAACTGTCAGTTTGCTATCTGGGAGGAAGGGATGCATGTGTTCCTCTCATTGTGTTGCATTTTCTTGCCAGCATTATTGCTGGCACCAAGATGGGATTGACTAAGAATATGAGAACTCCATGTAGCCATTACTCAATGACACAAGAGGGAATGGGACTGAATGCTCTCATGCCATAGCTTCACATAACATTTGCATTCCCAGCAACCTGGCACAGTGCTCAGGATGGACAACATTGTGTTGGAGATGCAAAATGAACATTTTGACCTTGATGGATGGATTTAGATCTCTATGGAACAATAAAACAATTTGCCATTTCAGGACAGTGCCCCTATGGAGATTATTGACAAATATGCAGTCATGACAATCTTTGAGTATAAACCTCTTCTTGATCACTGACCTTTTTTTTTAAATGTTATGTTAATCACCATACATTACAGATCACTGATCTTTTTAAAAGCACTACAGAATGTCACACTCACTACATTTGGGAAATGTAGACTGGGAAATGCTTAGGTAAGTTTTCCCAGGATAACATGGAATGGGTTCATATCTAGGTCTTGAAATTGATGTTTATGGATTTACTTTCTGCATATTTAGACATGAAAAATGATGGGGTGTGTTGCTCTTGGCCTTAAAAGCATGTTCCCTGGTTGGCAGCGAGGTGGGCATGGCATATACCTGCAAGTAGACAAGCCTCCTACACTCACCAATACCAGGGAGGGGGCTTCCAGGTGTTTGGCTCTGTCAATGCACCATCCTCCTGGAAGCACTAGTATTTCAGTATGGTGGATAGAGTCAGGACTCCCTCTTAACAGATTCTGAGATTTTTAAAAGACTCAATAAAATGATTTTAAAATAAGACCAAAGAAGTGCATAATTACCATTTTCTACTCATTGTTCATATTGCCTGACTTTTTTCCTAAAGTTGATTTAGATTTTTGTTATTTTTCAGTGATAAATCTTGTTTGTTATTGGTGAAATGAGTCATAGTTTATGTGAGTGTAGGAGATTCAATAAAAGGCAATTTAAAAATGACAGTATGGGGCAGTTGAATTCCAGCCTCATAAGGACCTTGGAAAAGTGTCTGTCAACTGAGGGTGTCATGATAGTCATTAAAAATTGTCAAATTTCTTTTTCTTTTCTTTTTTTTTTAACAGTTTGCAACCCTAATGATCGAAGTTACTCTGAAAAGAAGTTAGACAAGTGGGTGGGAATGATATATTGGAGTAATAAAAAATTGCTAATGGTCTCACAGACCTTGGTGGTGTGACAAGGATGGTTGCAAGAGATGGTAAGGAGCAAATCAAGTAGGAGTTGGGTCAATAGGCATAAGACTCTGCTAGAGTGAATCAGAACATTAAATGCATTGAGGAACGAAATATTTTTGCTGTGGTGACACCAGCTGGTTGTCTCAGACCTCTCTGAGTTTTCTCACTCAGCCAGCCCACTGCTGAAGTTCAGTGCCCAGGGCTGGTCCAGCACAGCCACTGTGGATACTTGGTGTTTGGGCCTCATCGTGGCCTCACCGACTTCAAATCCTCTTCAAAGGACCATCAGATTCAGATGAAGATGTGATCTGTCTATTCAAATGTGATACCCAGTTTCTCAGTTACACGAATCCTTCCTGGATTTGTAAGCATGATGTATATTTGTTTATTTGGCAAAGGCTTGCACCCACATACATAGAACAATCATGAGGAAGCCATGATATTCCAATTAAATCATGATTATCTGTAGTTACCAATGGGGACTGGGAAAGCAAAGACAAGCGAATTCTACACATAGTCAGAGTCTTCATTTCAGCTCATGTGGGGTGAGCATCTTCTTTTTCAGGTCCATTTGCCTGAGCTCCTGGCAAGAAGTTGATGGTTTTGAGTTTACATTTTTTTACTTGTGCTATGTACATTCTGATGGAGATGAAGATGTGCCAAAGAGCAGAGACAAGAAGAGGCAATAGGGTGGAAAAAGCAGAAGAACATATGATTCCTGAAACTCCCCACCCCTGTTTATAATAAAATCGCCTCTGCATGTTTATGACATTCAACCAGAAATTGACATAGATATATGTCATGCATACATTGTGAACATGGATGTATGCATGGCTTGAAATAGACAATGATATTGATCCTTGACTACTTAGTTCAGTTTGTATATATAGTTGCATGACCTTGAAGAAAATGAATGGGTATTTTTAAGAAAAGCAGTTATAGGTACAATTTTCAAGATTCACAGTGAAACTTCATGCCTCAAGTGACATCCCAGGAAGGATTCTATGTCTGTTTTATGCATAAGGCTCAGATTTATTACTTATATTGGCTTTCACATGCCTACACTAGAATTCTGCATTTGTCAGGTACCACCTCCTTCAATTCTTTTTATATAAGAATAAATTATTAATTGATGTTTATTTAAACTTTAATACCTTTAATTAGTAAAGCCTCTCTTGCTAGAGTTATGAATCCTTTTTTTCCAAGATAAATATAATGTTGGTCTTTCCTAGCATTAACCCTTTAGTAGGTGGCATTGCCTGTTGTAAAACAAACACATAGACACACAGACTATATATATATATATATAATATTAAATACATGAACATATTAGTTCTATTAAATTCCTTTGGGATGAAATCACTGAAAAAAAATAATATATTTCAAGGACTATAAACACTGGGACAGCAGTAGTAGTTTACCAAATAGTTTACCAAGATGCAGTGAAGATTAAATAAAATACTATATGGGAGCACATGGCACTTGGTTGTTCCGTGGAAATATACTTCACTAATTAATCCACCTAAACTAAGTTGTAAATGTATCAATCCTATAGCAAATGCACTGGTGCTCATGGATTCTTAAATGACTTCCCCAAAGCCACTCAGCTCCCAGCCAACAGATACAAACTCAGGATTTCTCATTCTTCCAAATTACTCCCAATTTATCTTCCTGTGCAATGGCAACTCACCTAATAATTAGCTGTCAGTTTTCCTTTTGGGACTAAGGAAGTCATTAACATCCTTAGGGAACATCCAGCTTGGACTATTTTAAAAATTCTTAGCTTTTATTAGGTTTTGCACCCTGTTATTCTAGCTGTTGACTTCCAAATGTTTCAGAAGCATAGTGAAGCAATGACATGAACCTACTTAAGACCTGGCAATTCCCTGGAGTGACACTTCCCCATAAAGGCAGGAGGTACTATTGCTTTGACTGTTGAGTACTTCTTGGGTAAGCTAAAGCAATATTTTCCATGCCCTTGAATCTACTCATGACTCAGTCCCCCAAAGCCACCCTAGAATGGTTTTCTCCTGCATTAATTTCAACTTCTTCAGCTCACTCTGAATATAGTGAGTGATAAGCCCACATTTCTTTCTCTGTAGATTGGTCAGAATGAGAAATGTACCAAGAATGTAGTTCAATCGCAACAATTGCCCTTTGGTGACTGTTCCCAGGTGAACCCACTTAAAGGCAATGATTTTCTAAAGAGGGACCACATACTAGGCCCAATTTTCCAGGGCCAGAAAAAAGAGTATATTGCCGTTTTATCAATTTGGCAATTTGGCACTATTTTCAAACACTCAGGGAGCATTTTCTTTGTGTTTTTCAAAACAGGGACACTGGAACAAGGTGGTTGGACATTAAGACTGTAAATTCTACATTTTGCAAATGCAAGTGGGTAAGTCTCTTTCATTTATTGACTTTCATTCGTAAATTTTCTCTAAAAATATAATGCCAGACAAGATGGTGGAGGAGTAGGAGACCTGGATTTTGTCTGGTTCCAGGAATTCAGCTGGATAGGGATCAAACCATTCTGAACACCTACAAACTCAACAGGAGATCGAAGAAAAGAATAGCAACAACTCTCTGAACAGAAAAGCTACCACTTACTGGAAGGTAGGATGTGCGGAGAAGTGAATCGGAGGCAATATTCGGGAGGATAGACAATGGGGGAGGGGGTCTCCATCCACCACTTCTAGCAAGTAATAGAGCAGTGGAGCACAAAATTGGAACTTTTAGAAGTCTGCTCCACTGAGGGACATCGCTCCAGTGGCTAAGTGGGGGGTGGAACCCTCACAGGACAGTGTGGTCTCAGGACCCTCGGGGTCACAGAGAGACCAGGGGTGCCTGAGTGTGGCAGAGCTCCCAGGTATCAGAGCAGGGAAACTGGCTGTAGAGACGGAGCTGAGGCATGGACTTTCAGCTTGGGGTTGCCATAACTGTGATCCACGGCTCAGTCAGGCCACTGCTTCTCTAGCAGGGACCCAACAAGCGGCAGATCCAGGGCAACTCCCCTTCCTCCCGTGGAGGAGTAGCATGGGAGCGCACTGCAGGGATCTGCTGGGTTTGGAGACTCCACACGAAGTCAGGTGCCAGAGATAGAAATGCTTGGTCATAGACCAGGTGAGCACCGAGTACGGCTGGAGACCAAGGAGACGGGAGTGACTGACTGCTTTTCTCTGGGGTGCACTGAGGAGCCAGGACCCAAGTTCTTGGCTCCTCTGGGGCGGAGATTGGGAGGCCACCATTTTCACTCTCAATGTCCAGAACGGAAAGCTTGCAGGGAACAAAAGCTCACGAGAGCAAACCCAAGTGGATTGCTTAGGCTGACCTGGCAAGGGCAGGGCAATTCTGCCTCCAGCAAAGATATTGGGGAACCATGGCAATAGGCCCCGCCCAGAAGATCAGCAAGAACAGCCAGCCAAGACCAAGTTTACCAATCAATGAGAACGGCAGAACTCCAGCGCTAGGGGAATACTGCACATAGAATCCATGGCTTTTTCACCATGATTCTTTAGTCTTTCAAAGTTAATTTTTTTAATGTCTTTTTTTCAAATTTTTCTTTTTCCCTTTTCAACCAACATCTTATCAATCCCTTTTTTAAAAAAACCTTTTTTAACTTTCATTTTTAGAGTCATATTCTATCCTTTCATGGTAGTTACCCTTATTTTTGGCATATATACATAAGTTGTCCTCTCTTTAAAATTTTGAGATACAGTTTCTTCTAACAGATCAAAATATACCCTAAGTCTCTAGTGTATGGCTTTGTTCTAGTCTCCTGCCTGATCACATTCTCTCCCTTATTTTTTTTAAACCCTCTTCTTTCTTTTCTCAAACTACTTCTTATCTTATCAAATCCTTTTATAAAATTTTTTATAGGGCGCCTGGGTGGCTCAGTTGGTTGAGCGACTGCCTTCGGCTCAGGTCATGATCCTGGAGTCCCTGGATCGAGTCCCACATCGGGCTCCCTGCTCGGCAGGGAGTCTGCTTCTCCCTCTGACCCTCTTCCCTCTCATGCTCTCTGTATCTCATTCTCTCTGTCTCAAATAAATAAATAAAATCTTTAAAAAAAATAAATAAATAAAATTTTTTATAATGTTGATCTTTACAGTCATATTCCATCCCTTCACTCTATTAAACCTTATTTTTGTACATATATAAGTTTTTCTTTCTTTAAAATTTTGGGAAGCACTTTCTTCAAACAAACCAAAATACACCCAAAGTCTGGTGTGTGGCACTGATCTATGCACCAACCTGATCAGATTTGATCATATTCTATTTTTTTTTGTTTTGTTCTCTTTCTGTTTTTCTCTTTTTTTTTTCTTTTTTCTTTCTTTCCCTTTCTTTTCCCCCGGTTTCAGGTCTTTTCTTATTTGTTTAGAGTATATTTTCTGGGGACGTTGTTACCCTATAACATTTTGTTCTCTCATTCATCTATTCTCCTCTGGACAAAATGACAAGATGGAAAATAACACCACAACAAAAAGAACAAGAGGCAGTACCAACTGCGAGGCACATTAGTACGATGGTGAAACTAGAGTTCAGAATGATGAGTTTAAAGAAACTAGCTGGGCTTGAAAAAAACATGGAAGTTATTAGAGAAACCCTTTCTGGAAAAAATAAAAAACTAAAATCTAACCAAGTTGAAATCAAAAAGACTATTAATGATATGCAATCAAAAATAGGGGCTCTAACTGCAAGGATAAATGAGGCAGAAAAGAGTAGTAGTAATATAGTAGACCAAATGATGGAAAATAAAGAAGCTGAGAAAAAGAGATAAACAACTACTGGATCACGAGGGCAGAATTCGAGAGATAAGCAATACCATAAGACGATACAACATTAGAATAATTGGGATCCCAGAAGAAGAAGAAAGAGAGAGAGGGGCAGAAGGTATATGGAGCAAATTATAGCAGAGAACTTCCCTAATTTGGGGAAGGAAACAAGCATCAAAATCCAGGAGGCACAGAGAACCCCTCTCACAATCAATAAAAATAGGTCAACACCCTGACATCTAATAGTAAAACTTACGAGTCTCAGAGACAAAGAGAAAATCCCGAAAGCAGCTTGGGAGAAGAGATATGTAACCTACAATGGTAGAAACATTAGATTGGCAATAGACCTATCCACAGAGACCTGGCAGGCCAGAAAGGATGGGCATGATATATTCAGAGCACTAAACAAGAAAAATATGCAGCCAAGAATACTCTATCCAGCTAGGCTGTCACTGAATATAGAAGGAGAGATCAAAAGCTTCCAGGACAAACAAAAACTAAAGGAATTTGCAAACACAAAACCAGCCTTACAAGAAATCTTGAAAGGGGTCCTCTAAGCAAAGAGAGAGCCTAAAAGTAACATAGACCAGAAAGGAACACAGACAATATACAGTAACAGTCACCTTACAGGCAATACAATGGCACTAAATTCGTATCTTTCAATAGTTACCCTGAATGTAAGTGGCCTAAATGCTCCAATCAAAAGACAAAGGCTATCAGATTGGAATAAAAAACAAGACCCATCGATATGCTGTCTGCAAGAGACTCATTTTAGAACCGAAGACACCCCCAGATTGAAAGTGAGGGGGTGGGAAACCATTTACCATGCTAATGGACACCAAAAGAAAGCTGGGGTGGCAATCCTTATAACAGACAATTTAGATTTTAAACCAAAGACTGTAATAAGAGATGAGGAAGGACAGTATATCCTACTTAAAGGGTCTATCCAACAAGAAGGTCTAATAATTGTAAATATCTATGCCCCTAACATGGGAGCAGCCAATTATATAATGCAATTAATAACAAAAGCAAAGAAACACATCAACAACAATACAATAATAGTGGGGTACTTTAACATCCCCCTCACTGAAATGGACAGATAATCTAAGCAAAATATCAACAAGGAAATAAAGACTTTAAATGACACACTGGACCAAATGGACTTCACAGACATATTCAGAACATTCCATTCCAAAGTAACAGAATACACATTCTTCTCTAGTGCCCATGGAACATTCTCCAGAATAAATCACACCCTAGGTTACAAATCAGGTCTCAACCAGTACCAAAAGATTGGGATCATTCCCCGCATATTTTCAGACTACAATGCCTTGACACTAGAACTCAATCAGAAGAGGAAAGTTGGAAAGAACTCAAATACATGGAGGCTAAAGAGCATCCTACTAAAGAATGAATGGGTCAACCAGGAAATTAAAGAAGAATTAAAAAAATTCATGGACACCAATGAAAATGAAAACACAACTGTTCAAAATCTTTGGGATGCAGCAAAAGCAGTCCTGAGAGGCAAGTATACAAGCCTTTCTCAAGAAACAAGAAAGGTCTCCTCTCTCTAATAAATAAATTTAAAAAATCTTTTAAAAAAATTATAAAAAAAAAAGAAAGGTCTCAAGTACACAGCCTAACACTACACCTAAAGGAGCTGGAGAAAGAACTGCAAATAAAGCCTAAACCCAGCAGGAAAAGAGAAATAATAAAGATCAGAGCAGAAATCAATCAAATAGAAACCAAAAGAACAGTAGAATAGGTCAACAAAACAAGGAGCTGGTTCTTTGAAAGAATTAACAAGATTGATAAACTCCTGGCCAGACTTATCAAAAAGAAAAGAGAAATGACCCAAATCAATGAAATCGTGAATGGAAGAGGAGAGATCACAACCAACACCAAAGAAATACAAACAATTATAAGAACATATTATGAGCAACTCTATGCCAACAAATTAGATAACCTGGAAGAAATGGATGCATTCCTAGAGATGTATCAACTACCAAAACTGAACCAGGAAGAAAGAGAAAACCTGAACAGACCTATAACCACTAAGGAAATTGAAGCAGTCATCAAAAATCTCCCAACAAACAAAAGCCCAGGGCCAGATGGCTTCCCAGGGGAATTCTACTAAACATTTCAAGAAGAATTAATACCTATTCTTCTGAAACTGTTCCAAAAAATAGAAAAGGAAGGAAAACTTCCAAAATCGTTTTATGAGGCCACCATTCCCTTGATCCCAAAACCAGACAAAGACCCCATCAAAAAGGAGAATTACAGACCAATATCCCTGATTAACATGGATGCAACAATTCTCACCAAATACTAGCCAATAGGATCCAACAGTACATTTAAAGGATTATTCGACCTTATTATTTGTGGGTCGAATAAAAGATTATTTGACCCACGACCAAGTGGGCTTTATTCCTGGGATACAAGTTTGGTTAAACATCCACAAATCAATCAACGTGATACAATTCATTAACAAAAGAAAGAGCAATAATTATATGATCCTCTCAATAGATGCAGAAAAAGCATTTGACAAAGTACAGCATCCTTTTTTGATCAAAAGTCTTCAGAGTATATCCATAGAGGGTACATACCTCAATATTATAAAAGCCATCAATGAAAAGCCCACAGCTAATATCATTATCAATGGGAAAATACTGAGAGCTTTCTGCCTAAGTTCAGGAACACGGCAGGGATGTCCACTACCACCATTCCTATTCAACATAGTATTAGAAGTCCTAGCCACAGCAATCAGACAACAAAAAGAAATAAAAGGCACCCAAATTGGCAAAGAAGAAGTCAAACTCTCACTCTTGCAGATGATATGATACTTCTTGTGGAAAACCCAAAAGACTCCACCCCAAAACCGCTAGAACTCATACAGGAATTCAGTAAAGTGGCAGGATATAAAATCAATGCACAGAAATTAGTGGCATTCTTATACACCACCAACAAGACAGAAGAAAGAGAAATTAAGGAGTCAATCTCATTTCCAATTGCACCCAAACCAAAAGATACCTAGGAATAAATCTAACCAAAGAGGCAAAGGATCTGTACTCAGAAAACTATAAAATAGTCATGAAAGAAATTGAAGAAGACACAAAGAAAATGAAGAACGTTCCATGCTCATGGATTGGAAGAACAAATATTGTGAAGATGTCAATGCTACCTAGAGCAATCTACACATTCAATGCAATCCCCATCAAAATACCATCCACTTTTTTCAAAGAAATGGAACAAATCATCCTAAAATTTGTATGGAACCAGAAAAGACCCCGCATAGCCAGAGGAATGTTGAAAAAGAAAAGCAAAGCCGGCGGCATCTCAATTCCGGACTTCCAGCTCTATTACAAAGCTGTCATCATCAAGACAGTATGGTACTGGCACAAAAACAGACACATAGATCAATGGAACAGAACAGAGAGCCCAGAAATGGACCCTCAACTCTATGGTCAACTCATCTTTGACAAAGCAGGAAAGAATGTCCAATGGAAAAAAGACAGTCTCTTCAACAAATGGGTTTGGGAAAATTGGATAGCTACATGCAGAAGAATGAAAGTGGACCAGTTCCTTACACCACACACAAAAATAGACTCCAAATGGTTGAAAGACCTCAATGTGAGACAGGAGTCCATCCAAATCCTAAAGGAGAACACAGGCAGCAACCTCTTCGACCTCAGCTGCAGCCACTTCTTCCTAGAAACATCGCCAAAGGCAAGGGAAGCAAGGGCAAAAATGAACTATTGGGACTTCATCAAGATAAAAAGCTTTTGCATAGCAAAAGAAACAGTCAACAAAACCAAAAGACAACCGACAGAATGGGAGAAGATATTTGCAAATGACATATCAGATAAAGGGCTAGTATCCCAAATCTGTAAAGAACTTCTTAAACTCAATGCCCAAAGAACAAATGATCCAATCAAGAAATGAGCAGAAGACATGAACAGACATTTTTCCAAAGAAGACATCCGAATGGCCAACAGAGACATCAAAAAGTGCTCAACATCGCTCGGCATCAGGGAAATCCAAATCAAAACCTCAATGAGATACCACCTCACACCAGTCAAATGGCTAAAATTAACAAGTCAGGAAAGGACAGATGTTGGCGGGGATGTGGAGAAAGGGGAATCCTCCTACACTGTTGGTGGGAATGCAAGCTGGTGCAACCACTCTGCAAAACATTATGGAGGTTCCTCAAAAAGTTGAAAATAGAGCTACCATATGATCCAGCAATTGCACTACTGGGTATTTATCCCAAAGATACAAATGTAGGGATCTGAAGGGGTATGTGCACCCTGATGTTTATAGCAGCAATGTCCACAATAGCCAAACTGTGGAAAGAGCCAAGATGTCCATCGACAGAAGAATGGCTAAAGAATATATGGTATATATATATACACACACACACACACACACACACACACACAATGGAATATTATGCAGCCATCAAAAGTAATGAGGTCTTGCCTTTTGCAACAATGTGGATGGAACTGGAGGGTGTTATGCTCAGTGAAATAAGTCAATCAGAGAAAGACATGCATCATATGACCTCACTGATACGAGGAATTCTTAATCTCAGGAAACAAACTGAGGGTTGCTGGAGTTGGGGTAGGGGTGGGAGGGATGGGATGGCTGAGTGATAGACATTGGGGAAGGTATGTGGTATGGTGAGCGCTATGAATTGTGCAAGACTGTTGAATCACAGATCTGTACCTCTGAAACAAATAATACCATATATGTTTAAAAAAAATAAAAGAAGATAGCAGAAGGGGAAGAATGAAGGGGAGGGGAATTGGAGGCGGAGACGAACCATGAGAGACTATGGACTCTGAGAAACAAACTGAGGGGTCTAGAGGGGAGGGGAGTGGGAGAATGGGTTAGCCTGGTGATGGGTATTAAAGAAGGCATGTTCTGCATGGAGCACTGGGTGCTATACACAAACAATGAATCATGGAACAGTACATCAAAAACTAATGATGTAATGTATGGTGATTAACATAACATGAAAAAAGTTAATACTTTAAAAATATGTTTTCTAAATGACCACATACACACAAAAAAAGGAATACAAAACAAGTCTTGACAGAGATTTTCAACAATAAGGAAGGGGGTTTCTGTTTGTTGTTGTTGCTCTTAATGTACAAATGTATTTCTCTGAAGCTAAGAAACATATGTGAGCATTAAACTTATTTATGAAGTAGCCAGCAGAGCCTTAGTAAATAAGTTGTGTGTTTTTCCCCCCTCTCTGTTCATATAATTATCAATTCTGAAAACACTCATTATTTTATCTTTCTGAGAGCAATTTTTCAAAGGCTAGTTTTGAAAATACTTTTAAGATTATATATTCCAGAGGGAATGTATGTTTTCTGGCTTTCATGAACTAAAACATTTAAAAATAATATCCATAAATAAAATTACAGTAACAGTTGTTATGTTTTTCAAGTAAAAAAAAAATAATTAATAAATAAATAAATAAAAATATAATGTCAGTTAGGATGCCCAGTGTCTCTGCTAGTTATGAAAACTGAATGGGCAATTCTTTTTTTTTTTTTAAGATTTTATTTATTTATTTGACAGAGAGAGACACAGCAAGAGAGGGAACACAAGCACGGGGAGTGGGAGAAGGAGAAGCAGGCTCCCCACTGAGCAGGGACCCCGATGCAGGGCTTGATCCCAGGACCCTGGGATCATGACCTGAGCCGAAGGCAGATGCTTAACGACTGAGCCACCCAGGCACCCTCATGAATGAGCAATTCTTGATTTGAGAACATCTTTATAAATTGGCATGCATATGGGTTCTCCAGAATCTTCTTGGAAAAGTTTGAATTTGAAATTATTTCACTTAATTCTTCAAATGAATCAATGAAATCAATATACCTTTAAAATAAGTTGCTGGTTAAAATACCTTATATGATAACAACAGAGGAAGAAGAGAGGCAAACATAGTCATACAGGGACAAGCCTTGTTAATATGGCAGATGATGAGGCTGTGTTCAGGAATGCTATTCCCTGTGCATGGTTGTCTCAGAAAAGAGGCCCTCCACAATTCCTCCATTTCTCTTAGTGTTGCTATAGGCAATGTTCATTATCTTTCTTTTGACTGAAAATAGCAAAGTCAATACAGTACACACCTCTCCCTAATATATGAAAGAAGGCATGGCTTTTGTATGTTATACATAACCATGCACATTTGCATTTCTCAGTGGGTTAATTGATTGTCATTTCGTATGCATAAAGTGGCCAGCAGTATGCTAGAATACAATAACATTACCTGCTGAGATTAAAATAAGTGGGGTAGATTTTTTTTACTTGTAAGTAAAACCTCTTGTCACTTCATAATCAGATGAAGGAAAGGAATATGTCATTTCTGTGGATTTATGTAGTTATGGAAATACAAAGTGCATTAGTGTTGTTATTCATTTTTATACCTTCCCCTATTCTAAATTCAACAGAACATGTTTTGTTCCCCTACAAGTTGACTATGTATTTCCTGAACGTTTGTTTGTCTCATGTTGTAAATATGTGTATTTGTCTTTGCATGAAGGAAGACTCAGGAAAGACAATCTGGATCACTTCTATCCCTACTTACCACAAGATGAAAATGCATGTGAGAGAGCTCCCTGCCCAGTTCCACTGTATGTGCAGCACTTATTTCTATATGTGTTTTGTGCCTCTCTCAGATAAAGTCAAAAGACATACCTCAGGTGTGTGGATGGATGGTCTGCCAGTTCATCTGGTTTAGCTTGAAAGGGACTTTCACATCTCTCCGTTAGCCTGAAACAGATGGCACTTCCACTCAGCATCCATCAAGACTGGACTTGCTCCCAGCAGAGAGACTTGCCAAGCTCCACTCAATTCAATCTTTCAAAGAATGAGTGTGTGTGTGTGTGTGTGTGCATGCACGCACACAGTTCATGTTCTGGCATAACCCACTTATGTATACTTTGATCCTTGTCTCCAAATTCAGAAAAGAAGTAATAGAGAGTCCAGACTGAACTCCAAGGGCACTGGGTTCCTGTCACAGCCTCAGGGGTGCTTGACCTTGTCACTTTACTCCTTGTCTTCCTTAAAGAAAGGGGTCATCTAAGGTTTACCAACAGTAAAGTTTGTACAGGATGGAAAAATGAAAACAAGCACTGGACTGGGAGGCAGAAGGTATGAAGAAAGTTTGGAAAGAGAAGTAGCTGATCTTGAGAGATAGAAAAATGACTATGAATGAAAATCTCAGTGTTTCAGTCCAAATGCTATGTATAACAATAATCACAGTTTTTTATTTATTATTATGTTTTAGAGTGTGACCCTTACTAAGCAGCAAGATATAGTATCATAAACCCTTAAAAACCCAAACCTAATCCTGGATATTGTCACTTCCTTTTCACAGATGAAGAAAAAAGTTTGGTGTGGGCATGTTCCTGCCTGCTTAACAAGGGCTAGATTCAAGATTCAGAGTCTTCCTGCTTTCAACTTTTTAGTTATATCTCATCATGACCCTTATCTTATCCAATTGCCTATGTCATATTTTTCCTATCAAATTATAAGATCTTCATGGTAAGGTGATCCTGATTCATATCCTTTAATCCATACAATACATGGTACCTGGAGTGATCTTGTGCCTTGTTGAGTGACTGGATGGGTAGATGAATGGATGGATAGATAGATGGATGGGTGGATGAATGGTGGACCAATTCTAATCTATGCCAAATGGATAATTCAACATGTAGGGTCTCAGTATTTTGGAGTCATTCAATATCTATTATAGCAACATTGAAATCCCTTGGGAATCTTGTGGCTAAGAGAAGGATTACCTCCTTCTCCAAAATTTCCTGAAAATTTTCTAGACCCAATATTTGTTCTTAAGGGTAAGTGCTGCTTGCTCTGTAGTTATTACACCAAATATATTCAAATTTAAGGGGCTACAAATTGTCAAAATATAAATAACTAACATTTGTATGCTAAGCATATGGGATTGTCCCTATGAGGTGAATTTAAAAAGCACATACTGTAAGAGATATGGAGCCTACTCAAAAAAACTTATATACATTTTTTTTTTTTCCTGGGAGGGGGTACTTTGGAAATAGAGCAAAATGTGATTATGGAACTACTAGACAAGACTTTATTTACTCTTATTGCTCAAGAAAGGATTCAATTCCAATTCAAACTAGAATCAATTCTCTCCAATTCTATGCAACAGTCACAACAGAAAAATGACCTTGCAGCTTCTTATGTAGCCATGTTTAGTTTATTTGTGCCTCATTAGTGGGCCTTTGTAGGTACAAAAAGTCGCTACTTAATCAACTATGCAACGTTAAACATAAACATATTGTATTGAGTTTCAGTCCTCATAATAATGTAATACAGGACGTTAAACTGTAGAGATGGAATGACATCTAAATCTCATGCGCAAACCAATGCTTCTCAATGTGTGACCCCCAGATGAACATCATCAGCATCATCTGGGAACCCATTAGAAATCAAAATGCTCAGGCTCCACTGCAGATCTGCTGAATCAGAAACTCTTGGGGTAAGGCCCAGTAATGTGTGCTATCATGACCTCCAGGTGATATTCTCTTGAGTTTAGAACCATTTCTCTAAACCAACCAAAGACAGACTATGTAAGGCACTGGTGTTAGCTGAATAAGGTCACTTCCAAGGATCCACAACAAAATCAATTCATTCCTCCCTTTTTTGACAGAAATGAAATAGAAGAGAGAATGGGGGACTCACTGCAGAAATGGATTGGCTAGTAGGACTCCCTTGTTAGAGGCAGGTGGGAGTTTCATGAGTGTCCCATAGAGTGTTGATCTCAGCATTCAACAAATCTTTTTTTAGAGGGGGGAAGCAAAGGAAGAGGGAAAGAGAATCTTAAGCAGGCTCCATGCCCAGTGGGTGAGCCCGATGTGGGGCTCAATCTCACAACCTTGAGACCATGACCTGAGCTGAAATCAAGAGTTGGGTGCCTAACTGACTGAGCCACCCAGGTGCCCCATGAATTCAACAGATCTTAATCGATCTCCTACTAAGTGCCAGAACTGTCCAAGGTGCTGGGATACAATGATAAATGATATGGGTGAATGAGGTGGTTTCTGCCTTCAAGGTTCTTATAGTCTAGTGACCAAAACAAACACTAAGCATGTAATGACCCTAAAGTATGAAGAGTATTATGTAAGGTATGTTACTGGGAGTTATGAGACCAAAGAACAGAACTAGTTTTCTGTTGAAGGTGGTGACTTCTCTGCTCTAGTCCCAAAAGAGAGATGTTGATCCAAAGAAAGTGGAGAAGGTAGGGGCAGTGTTTTAGGTGAAAGAACATGTGTAGAGACCATGAGGACAATACAAGCTTAGGGAGTGTGGGGAATGAAAAAACATTAAATGGGACCAAAGAGGGCGCCTGGGTGGCTCAGTCGTTAAGCGTCTGCCTTCAGCTCAGGTCATGATCCCAGGGTCCTGGGATCGAGTCCCACATTGGGCTCCCTGCTCAGCGGGAAGCCTGCTTCTCCCTCTCCCACTCCCCCTGCTTGTGTTCCTGCTCTCGCTGTCTCTCTATCAAATAAATAAAATCTTAAAAAAAAAATAAAATAAAAAAATAAAAATAAAAATAAAAATAAATGGGACAAAAGAGTGGCTTAACAAGAGAAGAGCCTTTGTGAGGGATGCAAGGCCATAAGGAGAGTCTCTGTGAACCATTAAGTATTTGCACTTCCTTAGAATGGCACTGGGCAAGTGCTAACTGGATATAGAAAGGGAAACAAAGTGAGTAGACTGTTTTGGGAAAGTAGGTCTACATGAAAGATGGAGGATGGAATCAGAAAGAATGGAGCTTACGGTGGAGAAACCAGTTGGGAGAATATTAGGGTAATCCAGTTAAGAGAAGATGGGGCCCAGAATAGTGTGCATTTTCATTACAAACAGCATATGAATCCCTTTATGACTACTGCTTCACAAAAGCCACAATCTGCCAGATGTTTCAATGGGAATCATTGGCAAGATCTCATGGATGCTTCTCTTGTTCTGCTGCCTGTACCTCTGACCAGATAAGGGCAGTCTCTTGGCATGTTTATGGTATTGACCTGTAAACTCACAAGGGCACTTGGGGATCTGAAATAGGGCTGAAGCTGTATCCCCGCACTCATCATTCAGTGCCATAACTCCTGGAACTTGCCATTGTCCTTTTATTTTTTTTTAAAGATTTTGTTTATTTATTTGACAGAGAGAGAGCACAGATAAGCAGAGTGGCAGGCAGAGGGAGAAGCAGGCTCTCTGCTGAGCGGGGAGCCTAATGTGGGGCTTGATCCCAAGGCCCTGGGATCATGACCTGAGCTGAAGGCAGACCCTTAACCGACTGAGCCACTTAGGTGCCCCGCCATTGTCCTTTTATGTTTTTTTGTTCTGGGTACCAACAGTACAGGTACTGGTTAAGTACACATCTTGGGGAAACCAAAAAGCATTAATTATCCACATAAGATGTCTCTACATCTCCTAGAATGAGCTGCTCCCAGAGTGATTACTGAAAGACACGTGGCTGTCTCAAGTTATAAAGAAGAAAGCTTGGGTACTAATATTCCAAGCACAATAAACCCTGGCTTTTTTTTTTTTTTTTTTGCCCACTTTTTTTTCAAGATGAGAGAAAAATTACAGCAGTTTTCTTAAATATCCTTCTAAGAGATGATATTTAAGATTACTTTCCTTTTTATTTAAATTCAATTAGCCAAAAGTACATCATTAGTTTTTGATATAATGTTAAATGATTCATTAGTTGAATATAACATCCAATGCTCATCATATCACGTGCCCTCTTTAAGTCCCATCACCCAGTTACCCCATTCCCCCATCCGCCTCCCTTTCTGCAACCCTCAGTTTTTTTCCTGGAGTCAGAAGTCTGATATGATTTGTCTCCCTCAATGATTTCCTCCCATTCAGTTTTCTCTTCTTTCCCCTATTGTCCTCTGCACTATTCCTTATGTTCCACATATGAGTGAAACCGTATGATAATTGTGTTTCTCTGATTACTTTCACAAATGCATAACCTCTTTGGGCTTTGACCAGTTAAGGCAAATTTCATCTTTACTGCAGAACACTTAAAGAAGCAAATAAAGCCCAGGGTGCAAAAGAGATTACCTGGGGGGGCGGAGCAAGATGGCGGAGGAGTAGGAGACCTCGATTTCGTCTCCTCTCAGGAATTCAGCTGGATAGGGATCAAACCATTCTGAACACCTACAAACTCAACAGGAGATCAAAGAAAAGAAGAGCAACAACTCTCTCATCAGAAAAGTGACCACTTTCTGGAAGAGTCATATTCTATCCCTTCATAGTAGTTAGCCGTATTTTTGGCTTATATATATAAGTTGTTCTCTCTTTAAAATTTTGAGATAGTTTCTTCTAACAGATTAAAATATACCCTAAATCTCTAGTATATGGTGTTTTCTATTCCACTGCTTGATCACATCCTCTCCCTTTTTTTTTCTTTTTCTTTTTTCTTTTTTTAAATCCTCTTCTTTCTTTTTTCAAACAACTTCTTATCAATTCCTTTTATAAAATTTTTTATAATTTCCATTTTTACAGTCATATTCCATCCCTTCATCATATCAACCCTTATTTTTGTACATATAGAAGTTTTTCTTTCTTTAAAATTTTGGGAGGCACTTTCTTCTAAAAGACCAAAATACACCCCAAATCTAGTGTGTGGCACTGATCTATATACCAGCCTGATCATATTTGATCACATTCTTGGTGTTTTTTGTTGTTGTTGTTTTGTTTTGTTTGTTTTTATTTTTATCTTTATCTTTTTCTTCTTTTTCTTTTATTCTCTTTCCTTTTCTTTTCCCACTGCTTCAGGTCTTTTCTGATTTGTTTAGAGTATATTTTCTGGGGATGTTGTTACTCTGCTAGCATTTTGTTCTCTCATTAATCTATTCTCCTCTGCACAAAATGACAAGATGGAAAAAATCACCTCAACAAAAAGAACAAGAGGTAGTACTGACTGCCAGGGACCTACTGAAAATGGACATTAGTACGATGTCAGATATAGAGTTCAGAATCATCACTTTAAAGATACTAGCTGGGCTTGAAAAAAATATGGAAGTTATTAGAGAAACCCATTCTGGAGAAGTAAAAGAACTAAAATCCAACCAAGTCAAAATCAAAAAGGCTATTAATGATATGCAATCAAAAATAGGGGCTCTAACTGCTAGGATAAATGAGGCAGAAGAGAGAAGTAGCGATATAGAAGACCAAATGATGGAAAATAAAGAAGCTGAGAAAAAGAGAGATAAACAACTACTGGGTCACGAGGGCAGAATATGAGAGATAAGTGATACCATAAGATGAAACAACATTAGAATAATTGGGGTCCCAGAAGAAGAAGAAAGAGAGAGAGGGGCAGAAGGTATAATGGAGCAAATTATAGCAGAGAAATTCCCTAATTTGGGGAAGGAAACAGGCATCAAAATCCAGGAAGCACAGAGAACCCTCCTCAAAATCAATAAAAATAGGTCAACACCCCGACATCTAATAGTAAAACTTACAAGTCTCAGAGACAAAGAGAAAATCCTGAAAGCAGCTCGGGAGGAGAGATATGTAACCTACAAGGGTAGAAACATTAGATTGGCAATAGACCTATCCACAGAGACCTGGCAGGCCAGAAAGGACTGGCAGGATATATTCAGAGCATGAATGAGAAAAATATGCAGCCAAGAATACTCTATCGAGCTAGGCTGTCATTGAAAATTGAAGAAGAGATAAAAAGCTTCCAGGACAAACAAAAACTAAAGGCATTTGCAAACACAAAACCAGCCCTACAGGAAATCTTGAAAGGGGTCCTCTAAGCAAAGAGACAGCCTAAAAGCAACATAGACCCGAAAGGAACACAGACAATATACGGTAACAGTCACCTTACAGGCAATACAATGGCACTAAATTCCTATCTTTCAATAGTTACCCTGAATGTAAATGGGCTCAATGCCCCAATCAAAAGACACAGGCTATCAGACTGGATTAAAAAACAAGACCCATCGATATGCTGTCTGCAAGAGACTCATTTTAGACCCAAAGACACCCCCAGATTGAAAGTGAGGGGGTGGAAAACCATTTACCATGCTAATGGACACCAAAAGAAAGCTGGGGTGGCAATCCTTATATCAGACAAATTAGATTTTAAACCAAAGACTGTAATAAGAGATGAGGAAGGACACTATATCCTACTTAAAGGACCTATCCAACAAAAAGATCTAATAATTATAAATATCTATGCCCCTAACATGGGAGCAGCCAATTATATGATGCAATTAATAACAAAAGCAAAGAAACACATCGACAAAAATACAATAATAGTGGGGGACTTTAACACCCCCCTTACTGAAATGGACAGATCATCTAAGCAAAAGATCAACAAGGAAATAAAGTCTTTAAATGACACACTGGACCAAATGGACTTCACAGACATATTCAGAACATTCCACCCCAAAGCAACGGAATACACATTCTTCTCTAGTGCCCATGGAACACTCTCCAGAATAGATCACATCCTAGGTCATAAATCAGGTCTCAACCGGTACCAAAAGACTGGGATCATTCCCTGCCTATTTTCAGACCACAATGCTTTGAAAGTAGAACTCAATCAGAAGAGGAAAGTCGGAAAGAACTCAAATACATGGAGGCTAAAGAGCATCCTACTGAAGAATGAATGGGTCAACCAGGAAATTAAAGAAGAATTTAAAAAATTCATGGAAACCAATGAAAATGAAAACACAACTGTTCAAAATCTTTGGGATACAGCAAAGGCAGTCCTAAGAGGAAAGTATATAGCAATGCAAGCCTTTCTCAAGAAACAAGAAAGGTCTCAAATACACAACCTAACCCTACACCTAAAGGAGCTGGAGAAAGAACAGCAAATAAAGCCTAAACCCAGCAGGAGAAGAGAAATAATAAAGATCAGAGCAGAAATCAATGAAATAGAAACTAAAAGAACAGTAGAACAGATCAACGAAACTAGGAGCTGGTTCTTTGAAAGAATTAACAAGATTGATAAACCTCTGGCCAGACTTATCAAAAAGAGAAGAGAAATGACCCAAATCAACAAAATCATGAATGAAAGAGGAGAGATCACAACCAACACCAAAGAAATACAAACAATTATAAGAACATATTATGAGCAACTCTATGCCAGCAAATTAGATAACCTGGAAGAAATGGAGGCATTCCTAGAGATGTATCAACTACC
>NW_023270374.1:1583370-1594613 GCF_011800145.1 Mirounga leonina
CTGCTAGAACTCATACAGGAATTCAGTAAAGTGGCAGGATATAAAATCAATGCACAGAAATCAGTGGCATTCCTATACACCACCAACAAGACAGAAGAAAGAGAAATTAAGGAGTCGATCCCATTTACAATTGCACCCAAAACCATAAGATACCTAGGAATAAATCTAACCAAAGAGACAAAGGATCTTTACTCAGAAAACTATAAAATAGTCATGAAAGAAATTGAGGAAGACACAAAGAAATTGAAGAACGTTCCATGCTCATGGATTGGAAGAACAAATATTGTGAAGATGTCAATGCTACCTAGAGCAATCCACACATTCAATGCAATCCCCATCAAAATACCATCCACTTTTTTCAAAGAAATGGGACAAATCATCCTAAAATTTGTATGGAACCAGAAAAGACCCCGCATAGCCAGAGGAATGTTGAAAAAGAAAAGCAAAGCCGGCGGCATCTCAATTCCGGACTTCCAGCTCTATTACAAAGCTGTCATCATCAAGACAGGATGGTACTGGCACTAAAACAGACACATAGATCAATGGAACAGAATAGAGAGCCCAGAAATGGACTCTCAACTCTATGGTCAACTCATCTTTGACAAAGCAGGAAAGAATGTCCAATGAAACAAAGACAATCTCTTCAATAAATGGTGTTGGGAAAATTGGATAGCCACATGCAGAAGAATGAAACTGGACCATTTCCTTCCACCACACACAAAAATAGACTTCAAATCGTTGAAAGACCTCATTGTGAGACAGGAGTCCATCAACATCCTAAAGGAGAACACAGGCAGCAACCTCTTTGACCTCAGCCTCAGCAACTTCTTCCTAGAAACATCACCAAAGGCAAGGGAAGCAAGGGCAAAAATGAACTATTGGGACTTCATCAAGATAAAAAGCTTTTGCAAAGCAAAGGAAACAGTCAACAAAACCAAAAGACAACCGACAGAATGGGAGAAGATATTTGCAAATGACATATCAAATAAAGGGCTAGTATCCAAAATCTATAAAGAACTCATCAAACTCAACACCCAAAGAACAAATGATCCAATCAAGAAATGGGCAGAAGACATGAACAGACATTTTCCCAAAGAAGACATCCAAATGGCCAACAGACACATGAAAAAGTGCTCAATATCGCTCGGCATCAGGGAAATCCTAATCAAAACCTCAATGAGATACCACCTCACACCAGTCAGAATGGCTAAAATTAACAAGTCAGGAAACGACAGATGTTGGCGGGGATGTGGAGAAAGGGGAACCCTCCTACACTGTTGGTGGGAATGCATGCTGGTGCAGCCACTCTGGAAAACCGTATGGAGATTCCTCAAAAAGTTGAAAATAGAGCTACCATATGATCCAGCAATTGCACTACTGGGTATTTACCCCAAAGATACAAAGTAGGCATCCGAAGGGGTACGTGCACCCCGATGTTTATAGCAGCAATGTCCACAATAGCCAAACTGGAAAGAGCCAAGATGTCCATCGACAGATGACTGGATAAAGAAGAGGTGGTATATATATACAATGGAATATTATGCAGCCATCAAAAGGAATGAGATCTTGCCATTTGCAACGACGTGGATGGAACTGGAGGGTATTATGTTGAGTGAAATTAGTCAAACAGAGAAACACATGTATCATATGATCTCACTGATATGAGGAATTCTTAATCGCAGCAAACAAACTGAGTGTTGTTGGAGTGGGGGGTGGGGTGGGAGGGATGGGGTGACTGGGTGATAGACACTGGGGAGGGTATGTGCTCTGGTAAGCGCTGTGAATTATGCAAGACTGTTGAATCTCAGATCTGTACCTCTGAAACAAATAATGCAATATATGTTAAGAAAAAAAAAAAAGAAGAAGAAGGTAGCGGGAGGGGAAGAATGAAGCGGGGGAAATCGGAGGGGTAGACGAACCATGGGAGACTATGGACTCTGAAAAACAAACAGGGTTCTAGAGGGGAGGGGGGTGGGAGGATGGGTTAGCCTGGTGGTGGGTATTGAGGAGGACACATTCTGCATGGAGCACTGGATGTTATGCACAATGAATCATGGAACACTTCATCTAACACTAATGATGTAATGTATGGGAATTAACATAAGAATAAAAAAAAAAGAGATTACCTGATATTCATCATTGAAACCCATACAGGTGAGGGTATTTTCTTGCTGTAAAGGTTACCTAATCCTTCCTTCCTTCCACCCTTCTCCAACCAGAGAATGGTGATGAAACAAATCCATGCAATCATTTTTAGATGGCAATCCTTAGCTGAGGGCTTAGCAGAGAAGTCAAATTCCTCCAAGGAGAAATTATAGCTAAATCTGCAACAAGGATGCTGAGAAATCATAATGGATGTATTGGGAAAATATGGCCGTGTCTTAGTCTTTTTAAAATCCACTTCAGATACTCCATGTTTCCAACAATTTTCAACTTCTATATTAATTTTCAGACTTGGAAAGTAAGATAACATGTTTATTCCATCATCTATTCATTCAACAACTACTAGCTTAGCACTTACCATGTTGGTACCTGTCCCTGGGGTTAGGATTATGATAGCAACAAACCCCCTGTTCCTGTTTTGTAGGTGCTTAGAAGCCTATGCAGTCTTTCTCAGAAGAATTTTTTAGATATGTAAAATAAAATATATGAGTAAAAGATAAATGAATTACAATAGTAGATATATTTATTAAACTATTTTAAAAGTTGTGATGCAGTATAGATATAATTTAATGTATTAAATAATGATTGTGATGAAATATGAAATTATTGATTTTTATCAGTGACAAAGACACAGATAGTGCTAATATTTCAGGATTTTTTTCTTTTGAGGCAATATTTATAAATAGAAGGAAATTCTAATTATCAGATGCAAGTGAAAATAAAGTTATATATTTTCACATGCAATTTTATGGAATCTTTGAATTCTATACATGGGGAATGAATGGGGGGGGGGGGAGTCGGTGAATCCCCGGTGGGAGCTGACAGCTCCTTTCACCAAACCAGTGGTGGGAAAGGAAAGAATGCCAAAGGCCTCTGAAAGTGAAGCCTGCCTGTGTGTTTCTTTGGGCTCCATCCAGGAGCCCCAGTCTGACTCACAAATGGATAATTAGCCAGCTCTCAACAAACAAGTATCTGAAGCTACCATCTTGGAGAGGAATCCTAAATGAAGCATGTGCAGCAGTGGGCAAATGTAAATAATACAAAGTCCTAATCTTCCATATCATGCTAAGCATTATTGCAGAGTTTCCAAGCTAAAGTTTTATCTATCCAATGTTTCTCACCAAGTAAAATTAGAAGTCAGGCATTGAAGTGGAAAATTCCTCAACCCAGGACATGCATTTCCTCTGGAAAAACTCCTCTCTCCATCTGCATGGTGTTTGATCTCAGACACCTAGATTTATTTCTCAGTTAGGAACACTAAGTAACCCAAATTTTGCTGCCATCATTTAAGAGGAGAAAAAATAGAATCCTAAATTACTTCAGGAAATGAAGGCTACCTCTTAGAGTTATTGTTAGAAAGTTGTGTAACTTTGAGCTACGTGAAGAAACTAAGGCAAGAAGTTGAGACTGTTACTGGAATGATTTGAAGACATTTCAACATTATTCTAAAGTTCTTATTCCTCTGCAGAGATAAATCAAATTATTATAATAGAGCTTCTGCTTCTCCATGCACACCTGCTAACCCTGTATTTCCTCTCGTATCTTTTAATGGGAGGGTCTCTTTTTTTCTAGACAGTCAGGTAGAAAACGATGGAGTCATCATTGATTCTTTTTAAAATTCATACCCCGCATTCAATCAATCAGCAAATGATGTTGTTCTACTTTCAAAATATATCCAGAATCTAACCATTTCTCCACCCTTTGCTTTTGCCCCCTCAAACTGTCATCTCAATAACCTTCCCTCCCACCTACAACCACACCTGTCCTGCACGCATCTTTATCTTTTTACTTCCCACACCGAAGGGAGAGTCCTGCTTTTTGCTTTCCCTGTTGCCTAAGTTCTGGAAAACCATCTCATCCCTATCTGTTCCAGCAACTTCTTCCCCTCCTCTGGATGCCAAGTGACCCTGTGTCTCAGCTCCAAAACTCCCTGCCCCCACAGACCCTGCACACGTCCACTGCAGAGATTTCCACTACACCTCCAAAAGCCTGTACAGCCTGACAAGTCATGATAGCCTCTTTCTCTGGTCAGTTTCCATCTCTGTACTCATGCTTCACAGTGACCCATTCTGGCAAGATGCTGGTGTGGACCCTCCATCCTCTGACCCTCCACTCAGATACCTCGGCTTTCGTTGATGTGACTGTCCTATTTTCCTGTTCCAACCCTACAAGTTGGAGATATCCTAGCAGGAAGCAAATAAATTTTGAGGGAGGGATATGTAAGCAGCTAGAGATATTGTGAACCAAAGATTTTATGTCTGTAACCCTCATGTCCTGTGTCCTGTATCTTTAATCATCTCTCCTCTACTAGTGCTTTCTCATCAATTGAAAAACTTACCAAAGCCTCTCATATTAAAAACAAACAAACAAACAAAGAAATAAAAAACACGAACCTTTATTTCCTCTATACATAAAACCATCACTTTATTTCTTGCTTTGTTTTAACCCGCTTCTCCATGTACCTGGTCATTTCTTTATATGAGTAGTATCTTTGGTTATATGATGTGGCAGACAATCAGGTTCCCTCTCATGGACCCCTTTATTCCTCAACCCAAGAATATCCAGTTTCCCCAGTCCATTTCAGTGAGGCATTGGTCCCAAGTGAGCTCACTAAACCCAAGAAAAATTTCCTGCTCTTTGCTATAGCAGGCTTTCTGATGTGTTGGGTCTCTCAAACATCTCTTTGTCTCTGTGACCTTCCCATTCTCTAATCTTTCCCTCCTGTCTGATTATTTCTTACTTCATTTTGTTTATAGCACTCCAGGTGATCCTAGCATACAGCCATGTTTGAGACTCAGGGCTCAAAATCAGTATTTGTAAAAGTTAACATTTATACAAATTGCCTGGTGATTCTTCATTTCTAACAAACTACCAGGTTATGGAAAACTGCTGCTCCTGTGACCATAGTTAGACTAGAAAATTTTAATTCCATTCCATTGAATTTGAGAATCGCAGCCTTACCTCGTTACTGAGAAAGTAGCAGGTTTTTACCTTCCTTCAAGAAGCCTTCTTTAATAACTTGGGGTAAATTAAATGTCCTAACTCTGTGTCTATGGCAATGTGTGCTTACTTTTATCTCAGTGCATGTACAATGAATTGCTGCCATCTCTTTATGTTAACTGTACTTCTCATTAGATCATCAAAAGCTGCAGTGTGATTGGAATTCAGTAAATGGTAAAAAGGAAAGCCATTTCCCTATGACTAGGTACACCCTTTGTTTCCCAGGCACTGGGTAGAACTGAGATCAAGTGAACAGAAATTAGGTCTCTTCCTGTTTTCCCCCATTGACTTCCAGTCAAAACGCTATACCTTTAGATGGTTCTCCCCACTTCTCTGGGCATTGCCATGTGGGCTTGAAACACTGAAGAGCAACACTCTCGTGTTGATCTTTTCCAACAGTTCTCTCTTCCACCCAGGGATTCAGTGCCTCTTTTTCTCCTAGTCTTTGGAGCCACACTGCTTATGCTGCCCTTTGTCAAAATGCTACTGGTGAAATTCAGCTTCATCACCTTCTGTCTGCAGGGCATCTCTTCATGGGGTTCATAGGCAATAGGATCATCATTTTTTAAAGTGTTTTCATTTTTTAAGTTTTTATTTTAATTCTAGTTAGTTAACATACAGGGTTATATTAGTTTCAGGTGTAAGATATAGTGATTCAACATTTCCAACTATCACTTTTATTGTCCAGATTGTACTACTTCTCCATGTGAAATAGATATTGAGATATTAATAATTATATAATGTTAGGACAAACAGTTCTGGGCAAGGCAAGATGCCTGGTCACGCTGGCCCAAGGTAACTCTGGGCTTACCAGAGAAGTGTATGCTGTGACACACACAGGTCCCTCAATCTCCTCTTCCTGAGCTTGCCTGGGTCTCTGGCATTGGCATATCCCTTACAGATGCCTTCCTTTCTTGCAGAATAACATAGTTCAGCAAATACAACATGTTATAAACCTAGTAGTGTTAGACCCCAGTCTTTCTCAGTCAATATTAGGAGGCACTAAAACTCACTTACTAAAAGGCTTTGAATTTAAACAGACTTGGTCAAATTCCAGTGACAATCAGCCAAGACCACGAGAATTCTATATTCATAAAATGGAATAATAATATTTCCTACTTCATAGAGCTTTTCCAAGTATTAGGTAAGATAATAATTATTTAATAAAGTATTTGGTATATAGTAAATCCTCAAAAATAATAGTGATGGGGATAATTCTGGTTTCATCTCCAACATATAAAAGGGATGAAGTCACTGCTTTCCTCATTACAACAACAACAACAAACAAATCTGATGAAACTGAAAATCAATGAATTTTCTTGGACCCATCAGATAAGTGAAGTTGCAGGGCAAACTGTCACCCTGAAATCTGGGGAGAAGGACACATCCAGAGAAATACAGCTGAGATCTACTTACCAGAAACCAAAGCTTCTGGAGTGATAAACTGGACTCTTATGTAAAAAGGTAGACAAAATGTGGGAACAGATGGATAATGTAAGCAGAAAGAGAAGAACTCTAAGAAAGGATCAAAAGGAAGTGCTAGAAATAAAAATCACCATACCATGAAGAATACCTTTGACAGGCTTACTGGGAGATTTGAGACAGCCAAGGAAAGAATGTGTGAGCTTAAAGATAAGTCAGCTGAAACTTCCCAAACTAAAATGCAAAGATGATTAAAAAAAAAAAAAAGAATGAAAATCAGAACAGAATATCCAAAAACTGCTGGTAAACTTCAAAAAACATAACATATATGCAATTAGAATGCCAGAAGGAGGACAAAGAGAGAAGAGAGGAGAACAAATATTTGAAGTAATAATGGCAAAGAACTTTTAAAAATTAATGACAGAAACCAAAGCACAGATCCAAGAAGCTCAAGACAAAATAAGCAGGGTAAACAACTATCTCTATATGTCTTATCTATCATCTATCATCTATCTATCTATCTATCTATCTATCTATCTATCTATCTATCTATCTATCTATCATTATCTATCTATCTATCTATCTATCTATCTATCATCTATCTATATCTATCTATCTATCTATCATCTATATCTATCATCTATCTATCTATCAATCATCTATCTATCATCTATCATCTATCATCATCTATCTATCTATCATCTATCTATCTAACTATGCTTAGGCATATCATATTCAAACTACAGAAAACCAAAGACAAAAAAAAAAATCTTAAAGAAGCTGGGGTGAGGGAGAATACTTTACTGTTATGGCCACTCTTTGGAAGCAGAATGAACCCCACCCCAAATTTGCTTTGGATAATGAGACTTTCTGATGAGAGAAGGATGGCTCCCAAACAGGTCCAAAAATGTCTTGAGCAATGAAAAGAAACTGGTTTGAGGTTTTCATGGTGGCTGGGAGGTAGGACTGGAGTGAGAGCTCCTGCATGCAGGCAGGGAGTTTATGTGGTTTGAACCTCCACTGGTGCCAAGGAAGAGAGCACCCAGACTTTCTCATCATTTTCCCCAGAGTTGGAGAAAGATTGGGAAGAGGGAAGGATAAGACTTAAAGCTGGCACCATCCAAACATTAAAAGACATGAGGTCAGACTCTTTATTACATTTATCTACAGAGGAGACAGGATAAGATTTACAATGGACTTCTCATCAGAAACCATGAAAGGAAGAAGACAGTGGGGTGAAATATTTAAAGTGTTGAAAGAAAGAAAACCCATTAACGTAGAATTCTACATCTAGGGAAATTATTCTTCAAAAGTGAAAGGGGAAAAAAAACTTATTCATATAAAAACTGAGGCTATTGATCGCAGGCAGACCACTCTGCAAAAAATTTTAAAAGAATTTCCTCAGGCAGAAGGAAATGATATAAATCAGAAATGTGGATTGATATTTTAAAAAGAAGAGCACTGAAGAAGGAATAAGTAAAAGTTAAACGGTCTTTGACTTATCTTATGCTTAATTGATCTAAAACATAACTGTTTAGAATTATAATAGTAGCAATGTATCAGCAGATTATAGCATATGGGTAAGTGTAATAAATGAAAGTGATGTCAGAGGTACAGGAGGGAGGAATCATGGTATAAGTCTGGCATAAAGTACTTACGCTACACATGAAGTGGTATACTGTTATTTGAAGGTAGACTTAGATTAAGCATATATATTATAAGACCTTCTGTTGTCATCTCTAATATTAAAAGACTTGGAAATTGTCACTTCCATACATACAAATAGAAAAAAAAAAACCCACTGAAAAATGAAAATCAAAGATTTTTCCCAGACCAATCAGAAAACTGAAATTACAAGGCAAACTGCCACCCCAAAAACTGGAGAGGCAGGCAAATATAGACAAACACAGTCAAGATCCATAACTGATAGATCAAGCAGACGGAAAATCAGTAAAGATGTCGATTACTTGAACAACACTATCAATCAATTTGACCTAACTGACATTTAAAGATCCCTTCATCCAACAACAGCAAAACACACATTCTTCTTGAGCTCACATGGAGCATTCAACAATATAAAGATCACATTCTAGGACAAAAACACACCTTAACAAATTTAAAAGAATAAAAGTCATATGAAGTATGTTCTTGAAACACTCTGAAATCAAACTAAAAATCAGTAATAGAAATATAACTGGAAAAAATATTTAGATATTTAACAACACACTTCTAAATAACACATAGTTCAAAGAAGTCTCAAGAAAAAATATTTTAACTAAACGAACATTAAAATGAAACATAATGTTATTGAGATGCAGTGAACACAGTGCTTAGAGGAAAATTTATAGCATTAAATGCATATATAGAAAAAAGAAAGCTTTAAAGTCAATAACCTAAACTGCCACAATAGGAATCTAGAGAAAGGAAAACAATTTAAGCCTAAAGGAAGCAAAAATGTATATATAATTTTTTTAATGGACAGAAATCAATGAATTAAAAACAAGAAATCAGTAAAATAAAACCAAGGGGTGCCTGGGTGGCTCAGTTGTTAAGTGTCTGCCTTTGGCTCAGGTCATGATCCCAGGGTCCTGGGATCGAGTCCCATATAGGGCTCCCTGCTCAGCGGGAAGCCTGCTTCTCCGTCTACCACTCCCCCTCCTTGTGTTCCCTCTCTCGCTGTCTCTCTCTCTGTGAAATAAATAAATAAAATCTTTAAAAAATAATAAAATAAAATAAAACCAAAAGCTGATTCTTTGAAAAGAGCAGTAAAATTGATAAACTTGTAACCAGACTAGGGAGAAGATACAAATTAATAAATCAGAAATAAAAGTGGTTCATCACTACTGATCTCATGGACATTCAAAGGATAATAAATCATACCATTAACTTCATTTCTACCAACGTGATAATACAGATTAAAAAGTTCAAATCCTTGAAAGACACAAATAACCAAAACTCATTCAAGGAAAAATGGATAATATGAATAATCTTATATCTATTAAATAAATTGAATCAATCATTGATAACTCTTCAATAAAAGAAATAATGAGGCCCAGATGATTTCACTGGTGAATTCTAGTAAACATTTAAGGACGAAATGATACAAATCTTTTGCAAATTATTCCAGAAAATGAAACTAGAAGGAACATTTCCTAACTCATTCCACAAAGCCAGCATTACCCTAATGCCAATACTACATGAAGATAATACAAGAAAAGAAACCTGTAGACTAATGCTTCTCAAGAATATAGAGGTAAAATTCCTTAACAAAATATAGCAATCAAATATTAAAAAGTGTAAAAACATTATACACTATGACAAAAGGGGAATTTGTAGGAATGCAAGGCTGATTCAAAATTCAAAAAATCAATCCTTTTAATGTATCACATCAATAGCTAAAGAAGAAAAACCATGTGATAATATCAGTAGATACAGAAAAAGCATTTGGCAAAATTTAACACTATTCATGATCAAAATTCTCAGCCAACTAAGAATAAAGATGAACTTTAATTTTTTGAGAAATAATATCTCCAAAAATACCCTATGGCTAACATCATATTTAATTGCAGAAAACGAGATGATTTTTCCCTATGATTAGGAACAAGGCAAGGATGTCCCATCTCACTACTTTCACTCAATACAATATTGGAAGTCTTATCTAGTGCAATAAGACCCCCCAAAAATGTGCATAATTGGGAAGGAAGAAACTGTTCACAGATGATGTGATCATCTATATAGAAAATTCTAAATCCCAAAGAACTGACTAAAGAAAATCCTTTTGGAGATAATAATTGATTATAGCAAGGTCACAAGATATAAAATTAATATACAAAAACTAATCACTTTCCTATATACCAGCAATGAGCAATTGGAATTTCAAATTAAAAAAGATACAATACCATTTTTAATAGCTCACACACACAAAAGAAATACTTAGGTACAACTCTAGCAAAATATGTACACGATCTATATGTGGAAAACTTTAAATCTGATGAAAGAATCAAAGATCAAAATGGAGGGATGCTCTGGACTCATGAACTGGAAAACTAAATAGTGTTAAGATATCAATTCTTCTTGGGTGCCTGGGTGGCTCAGTCAGTTAAGCATCTGGTTTCAGCTCAGGTCATGATCCCAGGGTCTTAGGATTGAGCCCTGCATAGGGCTCCTTGCTCAGTAGAGAGCCTGCAGCTACCCCTGCTTGTGCATGCTCTCTCTATGTGTCACATAAATAAATAAAATCTTTTTTTCTCTTTAAAAAAAGATATCAATTCTTTTCAATCTGATTTATAGATTTAAATTCCAATAAAAATTCTGGTAAGCTATTTTGTATTTTGTAGATACCAACAAGTTCATTCTAAAGTTCATATAGGAAGAAAAAAGTCCTAGACTAGCCAATGCAATACTAAAGAGCAAAGTTGGAGGGCTCAACACTACCCAACTCCAAGATTTACTACAAAGCTTTTTTAGTAAAGTAGCTTTACTATAAGGTTTACTATAAAGCTATTTTTTTAAATTTTTATTCTTATGTTAATCCCCATACATTACATCATTAGTTTTAGATGAAGTGTTCCATGATTCATTGTTTGTGCATAACACCCAGTGCTCCATGCAGAATGTGCCCTCCTCAATACCCACCACCAGGCTAACCCATCCTCCCA
>NW_023270374.1:1599613-1612545 GCF_011800145.1 Mirounga leonina
GGTAGTTGATACATCTCTAGGAATGCCTCCATTTCTTCCAGGTTATCGAATTTGCTGGCATAGAGTTGCTCATAATATGTTCTTAGAATTGTTTGTATTTCTTTGGTGTTGGTTGTGATCTCTCCTCTTTCATTCATGATTTTGTTGATTTGGGTCATTTCTCTTCTCTTTTTGATAAGTCTGGCCATGGGTTTATCAATCTTGTTAAATCTTTCAAAGAACCAGCTCCTAGTTTCGTTGATCTGTTCTACTGTTCTTTTAGTTTCTATTTCATTGATTTCTGCTCTGATCTTTATGATTTCTCTTCTCCTGCTGGGTTTAGGCTTTATTTGCTGTTCTTTCTCCAGCTCCTTTAGATGCAGGGTTAGGTTGTGTACTTGAGACCTTTCTTGCTTCTTGAGAAAGGCTTGTATTGCTATATACTTTCCTCTTAGGACTGCCTTTGCTGTATCCCAAAGATTTTGAACAGTTGTGTTTTCATTTTCATTTGTTTCCATGTATTTTTTTAATTCTTCTTTAATTTCCTGGTTGACCCATTCATTCTTCAGTAGGATGCTCTTTAGCCTCCATGTATTTGAGTTCTTTCTGACTTTCCTCTTGTGATTGAGTTCTAGTTTCAAAGCATTGTGATCTGAAAATAGGCAGAGAATGATCCCAAACTTTTGGTACCTGTTGAGACCTGAATTATGACCTAGGATGTGATCTATTCTGGAGAATGTTCCATGGGCACTAGAGAAGAATGTGTATTCCATTGCTTTGGGGTGGAATGTTCTGAATATGTCTGTGAAGTCCATGTGGTCCAGTGTGTCATTTAAAGTCTTTATTTCCTTGTTGATCTTTTGCTTAGATGATCTGTCCATTTCAGTGAGGGGGGTGTTAACGTCCCCCACTATTATTTTATTGTTGTCGATGTGTTTCTTTGCTTTTGTTATTAATTGCCTTATAAAATTGGCTGCTCCCATGTTAGGGGCATAGATATTTACAATTGTTAGATCTTCTTGTTGGATAGATCCTTTAAGTAGGATATAGTGTCCTTCCTCATCTCTTATTACAGTCTTTGGTTTAAAATCTAATTTGTCTGATATAAGGATTGCCACCCCAGCTTTCTTTTGGTGTCCATTAGCATGATAAATGGTTTTCCACCCCATCACTTTCAATTTGGGGGTGTATTTGGTTCTAAAATGAGTGTCTTGCAGACAGCATATCGATGAATCTTTTTTTTTAATCCAGTCTGTTAGCCTGTGTCTTTTGATTGGGGCATTTAGCCCATTTACATTCAGGGTAACTATTGAAAGATAGGAATTTAGTGCCATTGTATTGCCTGTAAGGTGACTGTTACTATCTATTGTCTGTCTTCCTTTCTGGTCTATGTTGCTTTTAGGCTCTCTCTTTGCTTAGAGGACCCCTTTCAAGATTTCCTGTAGGGCTGGTTTTGTGTTTGCAAATGCCTTTAGTTTTTGTTTGTCCTGGAAGCTTTTTATCTCTCCTTCAATTTTCAGTGACAGCCTAGCTGGATATAGTATTCTTGGCTGCATATTTTTCTCATTTAGTGCTCTGAATATATCCTGCCAGTCCTTTCTGGCCTGCCAGGTCTCTGTGGATAGGTCTCTTGCCAATCTAATGTTTCTACCCTTGTAGGTTACATATCTCTTCTCCTGAGCTGCTTTCAGGATTTTCTCTTTGTCTATGAGACTGGTAAGTTTTACTATTAGATGTCGGGGTGTTGACCTATTTTTATTGATTTGGGAGGGGTTCTCTGTGCCTCCTCAATTTTGATGCCTGTTTCCTTCCCCAAATTAGGGAAGTTCTCTGCTATAATTTGCTGCATTATACCTTCTGCCCCTCTCTCTCTTTCTTCTTCTTCTGGGATCGCAATTATTCTAATGTTTCGTCTTATGGTATCGCTTATCTCTCGAATTCTGCCCTCATGATCCAGTAGTTGTTTATCTCTCTTTTTCTCAGCTTCTTTATTTTCCATCATTTCATCTTCTATATTACTGATTCTCTCTTCTGCCTCATTTATTCTAGCACTTAGCGCCCCCATTTTTGATTGCACCTCATTAATAGCCTTTTTGATTTCTACTTGGTTGGATTTCAGCTCTTTTACTTCTCCAGAAAGGGTTTCTCTAATAACTTCCATATTTTTTTCAAGCCCAGCTAGTATCTTTAAAGTGATGATTCTGAACTCTAGATCTGACATCATACTAATGTCCATATTGAGTAGGTCCCTGGCAGTTGGTATTACCTCTTGTTCTTTTTGTTGAGGTGATTTTTTCCGTCTTGTCATTTTGTGTAGAGGAGAATAGATTAATGAGAGAACAAAATGGTAGCAGAGTAACCACGTCCCCAGAAAATATACTCTAAACAAATCAGAAAAGACCTGAAGCAGTGGGATAAGAAAGGGAAAGAGAGAAAAAAGAAAAATAAAAAAAAGGTAAAAATAAAAACAAAAACAAACAAAACAAAACAACAAAAGAAAAACCAGAATGTGATCAAATATGATCTATATGGTATATAGATCAGTGCCACACACTAGATTTGGGGTGTATCTTGGTCTTTTAGAAGAAAGTGACTCCCAAAATTTTAAGGAAAGAAAAACTTATATATGTACAAAAATAAGGGTTGATATGATGAAGGGATGGAATATGACTGTAAAGATGGAAAGTGTAAAAAATTTTATGAAAGGAATTGATAAGAAGTTGTTTGAAAAAATAAAGAAGAGGATTTAAAAAAGAAAAAGGAAAAAGAAAAAAAAAGGGAGAGGATGTGATCAGGCAGGGGAACAGAAAACACCATATACTAGAGATTTAGGGTATATTTTAATCTGTTAGAAGAAACTATCTCAAAATTTTAAAGAGAGAACAACTTATATATATAAGCCAAAAATATGGGTAACTACTATGAAGGGATAGAATATGACTCTAAAAATGAACATTAAAATTTTTTTTTTAAAAAAAGGGATTGATAAGATGTTGGTTGAAAAAGGGAAAAAGAAAAATTCAAAAAGAAATAAAAAGACAAAAAACAGTTAAAAAAAATTAACTTTGAAAGACTAAAGAATCATGGTAAAAAAGCCATGAATTCTATGTGTAGTAGTCCCCTAGCGCTGGAGTTCTGCCGTTCTCATTGATCGGTAAACTTGGTCTTGGCTGGCTGTTCTCACTGATCTTCTGGGGAGGGGCCTGTTGCCGTGGTTTTCAAATGTCTCTGCCGGAGGCGGAATTGCCCCGCCCTTGCCCCCTCCCGGCTAAGTAATCTGCTCGGGTTTGCCCTCCGGGGCTTTTGTTCCCTGCAAGCTTTCCATACAGCTTTGGAGGTGGAGAGTGAAAATGGCGGCCTCCCAATCTCCGCCCCGGAGGAGCCGAGAACTCGGGGCCCTGCTCCTCAGTGCGCCCCCAGAGAAAAGCCATCAGTCACTCCCGTCTCCCCGGTCTCCGGCCGCACTCCGTGCTCTACCGGCCTGTGACCGCGCGTTTCTATCTCTGGCACCTGACCCTGGGTGGAGTCTCCAAACCCAGCAGATCCCTGTGGTGCACTCCCGTGTGGCTCCTCCTGGGGGAGGAAGGTGAGTCTCCCCGGATCTGCCGCTTGTTGGGTCCCTGCTGGAGGAGCAGTGGCCCGACTGTGCCGTGGATCATGGTTTATGGCAACCCCGAGCTGAGAGCCCGTGCCTCGGCTCTGTCTCTGCAGCCGGCTTCCCTGCTCCGATACCTGGGAGCTCTGCCACAGTCAGGCACCCCCGGTCTTTCTGTCACCCTGAGGGTCCTGAGACCACACTGTCCCGGAGGGTTCCACCCCCCGCTTAGCCACCAGAGTGACGTCCCTCAGCGGAGCAGACTTTTAAAAGTTCCGATTTTGTGCTCCGTGGTTCTATCACTTGCCAGAAGTGGCCAATGGAGGCCCCTCCCCTGCCATCTATCCTCCCGAATATCGCCTCGGATTCACTTCTCTGCACGTCCCACCTTCCAGAAAGTGGCCGCTTCTCTGATGAGAGAGCCTTTGCTCTTCTTTTCTTCAATCTCCCGTTGAGTTTGTAGGTGTTCAGAAAGGTTTGATTCCTATCCAGCTGAATTCCTGAGAGGAGACGAAATCCATGTCTCCTACTCCTCCACCATCTTGCTCCTCCCCTACTATAAAGCTATTTTAATTAAGAGAGCATAGTATTGGCAAAAGAATAGACCCAGAGATCAATGGAACAGAATAGAGAGCCCTAAAATAAAGCTACACAAATATAGTCACTGATCTTTGGCAAAGAAGTAAAGGTGGATTAGTAGACAAAGAAGAGGGTTGGTTTTTTTGTGTGTGTTGGTGTGTGTATTTTTTTTTCTTTTTTTCAAAAATGGTGCTGGGAAAATGAGATGTCCATATGTTAAGAAAAATGAATGTAGATGCAGGCATTATACCTTGCACAAAACTTAGTTCAAAGGGAATTACAGACCTCAATGTAAAATGAAAAACTATAAAACTTCTAGGATAAAATATTTGAGAACACCTAGGTGACCTTGGGTTTGACAATGACTTTTTAAATAGCAAATAAAAACATAATAAATAAAATGAAAACTAATAAATTAGAATTTATTAAATTAAATGTCTTCTCTATGAGAGACACTGTTAAGAGAATGAAAAGACAAGCCACAGACTGAGAGGAAGTACCTGCATCACACATATCTGATAAAGGATTTGTATCAACATATTCAAGGAACTCTTAATTCAATGATAAGAAGAAAAAAAAAACAATAAAAAAGGGCAAAAGAACTAGACACCTCATGGAAGAAAATAAACAGATGGCCAATAAGCATGTGAAAAGTTATTCAATATCATTTGTCATTAGTGAATTGAAAATTAAAATAAAAGTGAGATATCATTACACAGCTTTTGGAATTGCTAAAATTAAAAAAAATCATAATGCCTATTGCTGGTGAGGTTGCAGAACAATGGGGACTCTCATTTATTTCTGTCTCCCACTGTGGCTGTGCCATTTTGCATTCCCAATAGCAGTAAATGAAAAGTTCCTGGCACTCCACATCCTTGTAATTGGTACTACAATTTTTTTTTTTTTTAATTTTAGACATTTTAATATGTGTGTAGTGAAACCACTTATTTGTTTTAATTTGCAGTTCTCTAAAGAGTACAGTATGGGGAAAAGGGAAAAAGAGTACCTTTAGAAGGAAGAAAACTGACAAACACTACATCAGCTGGTTGTCACATCAAATATCAATAGGGATGACATAATGAAATGGTGCATCATGATAAAAATGGTCATATTCCCCCAAACTCATAACCCCAGTCTAATCAAGAGAAAAATACCAAATTCCAATTGAGGGGCATCCTACAAGATACTTGACCAGTGCTACTAAAACTGTCAAAGTCATCTAAAACAAGGTAGGTCTGAAAAAGTGTCACAGCCAAGAGAAGTCTGTGGGGACCTGGCAAGTAAATGTCTTGGGTGAGATCCTGGAACAGAAAAAGATAGTAGGTAAAAACTAAGGGAATATGAGTAAGCCATGAACCTTAGTTAATTAATTAATTGTAACTATATTTAACTCTAATTGAAACTATTTTTCATTAAGTGTACTATACTAATACAAGATGTTAATACTGGAGGAAACAGTGTGAGGGGGAACTCTATACTACTGTCTCAATTTTTCTGAAAGCCTAGAATTTTGGTAAGTGTTAGTTTCATTAAAACTTGATAATACGATCTAAAAACCCATTGCCTTCTGACAATGATCTACACTGCCTCACAATGGGCTGAAAACAACTCAAGGTGGCTGGGCCAGCACCACATGAACCCCCTGCTATGTTAGATTCTCTTTCCCAGGAAGACCAGGGAGGAGGGGCTAGTGTAGCCCATTTTTCTAATATTTAAGCATTGTTATTTTTCAATAAAATAGATTCAAGCTGAAGTTTTAATAATTACTCCATAACCACATGGATCATCTTGGGAAATGTGCAGCTACTCCCCAGTCAGAAAACTCCGGGACAGGCAGTGTGTGTGTGTGTGTGTGTGTGTGTGTGTGTGTGGTAGGGGGAGGGGAACTGAGGTAGGGTTTCTCTGGGGAAGCATCTTAGTGGAGTCATCATCTTCAGCTGCATCTGCTTCCCAGTTCCAGAAAGTAAGCGTATCTGAATTAAACCCAGGCATATTCCATTGTTTTATGCAGATGCACAATGTATAAACTCACATGCATACACCAGAATGCCAATTTGGTGATTCCAAATGGAGCTTATTCTTTTACAGGGCTCATGATGTTTGAGGTAAGTCTCAAATACTCCCCTTGTCAGAGACCTTGCTGTGTGGTGAGCAAAACAAAGGAACTGGCTTGAGTTCCAGAAAACCCCATTGCATATCTCTCACCATAAAAGAACACATCTGCAGGGACCCGCTCTCTCCTCTTATGGACAGGACTGCAAGGACTCTGACAACTTGATTTTGTTGTTGTTTGTTCCCTCAGTTATTTTATTTTTCTCTAGCTAGTTCAGTTGAATCTTTCTCTAGCTTATATATTGCATTTTCAGTGGTGTACCATGTACCAGACACTGCTTCAAGAATTTTGCATGTATTTATTCACTTAACCCTATGACAACCTGCACAGCAGATACCAATATTCTCCATTTTACAGACAAGGGAACTAAGGCACAGAGGGGTAAGTACCAGTCTGAAAAAATTCTCGGGCTGAGAAAGGACTCCAAGCTACCTGGTTCATTCTGTTTCTTTCTTTCTTTTTTTTTTTTTTTTAAGATTTTATTTATTTGACAGAGAGAGACACAGCGAGAGAGGGAACACAAGCAGAGGGAGGGGGAGACGGAGAAGCAGGCTTCCTGCCGAGCAGGGAGCCCGATGCGGGGCTCGATCCCAGGACCCTGGGATCATGACCTGAGCCAAAGGCAGACGCTTAACAACTGAGCTACCCAGGTGCCCCAAGGGTTCATTCTGTTTCTGTCTGACTCTGAATCCTACCCCATTTCTCATGTGGCAGTTCATCATTGCATCATGAGTTAGCCTCTCCTGGATGCAGCATGGAAGACAGCCCACCCCTTATGTCAGGGTGTTGGTTGTATTTTTTAAATTACCAGATTTATGTGGCAGCTGAATGTTTTCATTCAGCATTATTTGCTCTCCCCTCTAATCCAGGGGTTTTTTTCCTTTATCATGACTTTTTCTGAGATTTCAATGATTTCCTAGATCCTGGACCTTTTGCAGCCCTCAGAACTTCAACCACACCTTCCATTAGCGATGACTTTTCAGTGACTTCAAATGATTGCACATGACTTTTCTGCTGTAGATTTAAGTACTTGACGGCCTTCGTATTTCTTTATCTCTTGCATTGCCAAGCACAGTGTAGAACAGGCAGGTAGCACATCATATATGTATACCATTTCTACCAGTTTTTGAAAACAGTCGGCCATGGAAGTAATGCCTGTACAAAGTCTAGGGAGCAGCTGACTTCATTCGTTGCCATCTTCCCAGAATAGCACTTTTGGGAGTCACTGCAAAGCTTCTGGGAGTCACTGGGGTTTATTTGAATTATTTGTTTTAATTTCAAACTACCCCACAGCCTGCAGGAACCATTTTTTTTTCCCACTGAAAACCATTCACTTGCAGTTATACTTACCCAAATAGGTTGACCCCATCTTGTAACCACCAGCCACCTCCATTACACCAATACTCAGGTGCATGAAAGAGCTCTGTCTCCATGCTCTGTTTTTCAAATAAGAGAAAGTTAATTTGTGCCAAATGTCTTTTCATAACCAATAAAGCCTGCAGGACTGTGGGAGGCAGATAAGCCTTGCTTCTCTGCACTGCAGCCCACTAATTAAGATCACAGAATCACATTCTGGTTATCTGCATCCAAGAGCCTGCCTTACCTCTTAATATCTTCCTTTTGCACATATATAAATACCACAGGGATGGATTGTCCCACCTGAGACAAAGACAGGAGCCAAACATTTGCAGAAATTAGGCTCTTGTTGATGCTTCATTATGGTTATCTTTGGCTTCTGTATATGCATTCCTCCCCCTGGACAAAACATTTAGAAGATTAATTGGATGTCAGACAGTAGCAGGGAGATAGGAGACGAGATGATGTGCATCTCACTGCAGTGTCTTTGCTCTCCGAGTTCCAGCCCAGCAGCTGTGGGAAAGGACACAGGATAAAGATCCAGTGATGTCTGCTTAAGGCTGGCATTCAGCCACTTACAGCTGGGTGATCCTTAGCCTTGTGAGGCCATATTTTCCAACCATGTGGTTATTGTGAGGATTAAGCAAAATGATATTTAAGAATTGTGTTGTCATTTTCAAAGCCAGGCCTTGTTTTTTGTTATTTTTGAGATGCAGTTCCTCATGAGCCCGGAGTGTTTCTGTGTTATAGCTGGTAGTGTCCATGTTCAAATTGTTCATGTTCTTTATCTTGGAGAGAGATGGTAGGTCCCCAGAGACAGGACTTACCTGAGAACTATTGTTTTCTCTGGCCTGTTGGGTTGTACGGACCTCAGGCAAGACTCTCAGGTTCCAAAGTTCAGATTTGCATTTGCAACACCATGTCCCCGATTTGAAGGCTTATATAGTTATTGTCCAAATCAGGATAATTTCATAATGAAAGAGATGTTATTACTAACAAGGCTAGGGCAACAGGTATAATCTGGGATATTTGTTACCTTGCAAAGACCTAACTACTCCCAGCAATGGTGGAAAGGGAGGAAGATGTGTGTGGTTTGCTGTCCCTGGCTCAAAAATCATTGAGCGAGCCTGGAGCAAGTGTTCTGGACACTTCCTCTTGCTCTGGATAGTATTCACCTTCTAACAAGAGCATCTTGTGGAAACCCCATGGGAATGATACAGTGACAATAAACCTTAGACGAGAGGTTCTGCAGCAGGATGGAAGATAACTCAGGGCCTTGACATCATGTCATAGAGAAAACAGTTAACTTCCCACCCTCCACCTCCTCATACTCGCCCCTATCACATACCCAAGGGCACACATACAAGTATTTTGGTGGTGGTAATGGGGTGATAGTAATAGTTTTTGCTTGTTTGTTTAGTGTACAGCAGATTTTTGGTCCTGACCTTGGCTTCTGGAGCTGTGTAGATTACCGCAGGTGAGCAGACTCTTGGGCCCCCACCCAACAAACACACCCTGGTTATTTCTCAAAAGATCCAACCCATTGAATTATCTTTCTGCACTCACAATGGGTCTACTCTCTTGTCCTGTCTAAGCAGGTTCTTCTACTTTTTCCTATTTTGTTAAATGAAACCACTGAGGAGCAAGGATAGGTCAAACAGCTGAGATTTACAAAAGTTACTCACTTCCACTTATTCACTCTGCCAGTAGAGCAATCTGCAGAAGATGTAGGTCTGAAAGTTTCATTTCTGCCTTTTGGAATGAAGGCTCAACTAACTACAATTTCCTCCTTTCTCCTTTTCATGTGTAAAGCGCATACAGTGTGTGTCAAGTCATATTGAAACTGTACTTCATGGATCTCAATTGTATTGTCATGTATTATTTTCTACTCAGTTCACATTTCCAGTTTCATGCACAAAATCATGTACATTCAGGCCTATATTCTCTATACAGAGAACAAGGGTCACGTCCTGCATCTCAAGCCCCATATTCCCTGCAGGGCCTCAAGGAGAGGTGCTGATACTGCCCAGAATGCTTGTGTCCACCAGAGCCATGAAGTGAGCAACTATGATGGTGCCTCTGAGGAGACCATGAGCAGCCATAAGGGACCCTCAAAGGAGAGGTATCAAGTTATCAAACTGTGGTGACTCAGACAAATTTTGAGGTATGATAGGGCTCACATGTGCACACATACACACATGGCCATATGTGTACACATAGCTAAAAACCATGAGAAAGGACCTCTAGAAATATCATAGTGTGACTTCTCATGTAGAGTGTCATTAAACTACCAAAACCACCATCTGAAACCGAAAACTTTAAGCAATGTTAAAGTCGATAACTTTAAGCCAAAGAAAAGTAGACAAAGAGGAAGAAGTTATCAGTGATGAGAGAAGAATTTTTCAATATAAAATAAAGACAAACAAATGATAACTTAAAGAAACTGACTTTTAAAAAATGTAGAGATGAAAAGACCCTTAAAACATCTTCATATTCATTTTGGTGCATGGATGGAGGTTTATCCAGAAAGAAATTAAAGAAGAAACAAGTGGAGATGAAAAGAAATTAGGTGCAATTCTAAGAACTAGAGAATATTTAAGAGCAAGATAATGTGAAAAGAATCTTAAAAATGCAAGGATTAAATAACCTAAGAAAAAGCACTCTGATGTAAAATTATGAAGGAAAGCACAATTTCTAAGTAAGTTAAGGGGCAAATGGTAAAGTTGATGATCAGATATTCAGGTGTATCCTATTTTCATTCAGAAATGAAAGACAACAAACTAACAAACAACTAAAATCATGGGCCCAGGAATAGGAACTGCAACTATATTAATTATCACATTCATTAACACTTCTTTCAAAACTTACTAACTAAATCATGAAAAGCAAGAAATACTGAGCCACCACTTTAAAGAAGGTGAAAGATAAAAACCTCATCACAAAGTTCCTTAAATGAGACAAGTGATTCTTCATACATGTGGCAGATGTTAATATGTTCAATGAATCTAAGGAAATGTGTCAGGAGGAAGCCTCCACAGCACAGGGCGTTTGTTTAACTCACAGCTGCAGCTCAGCACCTAGGACAGCTCCCACAAAGAGCAGGTACTCCGCAGTATCTGTTTAATGAGTACATTATGTAAACAGTGATGGAGGAAGAGGTTGTAAAGCCAATAGCACAAGATCCTTTGTATTTTACAAAGGGCATACAGAGGATTTAAGAAAGAGAGACATATTAATCTTAAGTATCTAGTTACAAATAGGTCAATCAGCGTGGGCAATCAAACAAGAAATGGTACTGAACTCTTCTTGCCAAAAAGCATAATAAATCTCAAGTAGATTAAAGCATTGTATTTTAAAACTAAAGAAACAACAATCATTTTAGAAAGTCAGAATAATATCTTTATGCCAACTGTGGAAGAAAAGTAATGGCTCTATTATTATAGTGGTAGACCAAATTACAAAAAAAAGGGGGGGGCAGTAATGACTCTATACAATTTTTAAACTTTCACACAATGAAAATCAACAATGCAATGATGAAAAAATAAATAGCAGAACAGATGAAATATGTAATATCTGAAGGTCTGATACATACCAAGTAGTAACCTTTTGTTACCCAGACTTGCTCTCCCTCTGAAATGCACTTTGGCCAAACAGAACATTGACTTTTCCTGCCTTCTTGCCCCTTCATTCCAGCTTCCCTGTTTTGGACCTCATCTAGACCATCAGCTCCTAGTTCTCTGCTCTGGGTGCTCACAGTATAAGCAGGTCTCCAACAACTCCTGGTCCTGGAGCTTAGAGTGAGAACTTCAAATCTATTCCTAGTACTTCATGGTTCTCCAACTCCCTCCCCAAGCCAGTTACCTTCCTTGAATCCAACCAAACATTTGGTTTCTCCATATGTATCCTAAATGAGGACTACTGGTGGGAGAGTGGCGAACCACATTATGTTACATAATATTGGCAACCCAAGTGTTGCAGTGTTTCTTCTCATACCTCAGACAGGCCTTTGGTGGCACTTGGCAATCCCTTTCCTCACCTCCAATTAGGACAAAAAGAGAATGCTGTCCTCCACTACTCAGCATGTGGGATGTAGAATGACTACATCACAGCACCTGCTTGCTTCTTAGAAATGCAGGGTCTCAGGCCCCAATCAGACTTACCAAAAATGATTCTGCATTTTACTGAGATCCTACATAACTTATTTGCACACCAAAATTTAAAAAGCTCTGGTTTAGACCTCATTTTCCTCTTCTCTCAAAACAAGTGAGCCTGGACCTAATTTCACAGAGAATTTTGGGCCAAGAGTAGTGGTCCCCTATAGCTTTCCTTGGTTGCAAACCTGTTAATTCAACCAGCCTTCTCCTTTGTCTCGAGATGAGTCCCAGCACCCTGCTTTTCGGAGCCTAACTCCTCTGCCTACACTTCTGATTCTTTTTCTTTGATTATCTTTAGAAAGATGATACTGTCACTCATTCCCTCACTCTTTCATTGTGTCATAACTAATAGCTAATTTGCTAACCTCATCATAAAAGGGAGTTCTACCAATAACTATTTGACCTCTAGATACGACCATTTGTTTTTCTTTCCATGCTAATGGTTGTTGCTGAAAGGAATAATTTACACTTATTGCTGCTAAATTCCTCATTTCTCATTCATCCTGAATTTGGATCTGAGGCCTAGGCTGAGAGTCTTCTTTTGAAGATCTCTAGTGCTTTGCTAACTGTCTGCTGTAAAAGCCTACTTACAAACATCCTCCTTAACCCATCCCCTTCTTGTACTTGAGTTTCTGTGAAACTCCACTTCCTGGTGAGTTCCTTACTCATCTGATGTTTCTGACCACTCAGTTGCTTTTTTCTGCTGCACAACTACATGAGTAGCTGGATCCCTTGGTTGGGATCCAGTTAAGTCCTGGCACAAATGAAAAAATTAGTGAGCAGGAATGTTGGGACTGGGTGGGGAGAGATAATTTGGGTGAGTACCTGGGGAAGAGAACTGGCAATGGGGAAATGATATAAATTCTAGGATATAATTCTGTAAGATAAAGATGCCAACCCAAAGGAAGGGGATAAAGAAATGTAGGAACTGTTTCCACAAGGACCTTTGTGAGACACAAGATGTGAGTAGAAATAGAAAGACGCCTGTACTGCATGGAGCACGGGTGTTATATGAAAACAATGAATCATGGAACACTACATCAAAAACTAATGATGTACTGTATGGTGCCTAACATAATAAAATAAAAATAAAGAAGAGGAAAGAAAGAAAGAAAGAAAGAAAGAAAGAAAGAAAGAAAGAAAGAAAGAAAGAAAG